>NC_062292.1:54002788-54157788 GCF_902655055.1 Lutra lutra
GCTATGCGTCTTGACGGATTTGGGGTTGGCAGAGCAGGCTGCCCCTGGTTTCTATCCCCATTCAGTCCACTTATAGAAACCAACCCATTAATCAAGCTATCTGGCATAAAACCCGAATCTCAGCTCAGCAAGAGATCAATAACCATCCTAAAAAAAACACAGAACCAGCCACTAATGGGCACAGGTATCCAGCCATGACACTAGTAATTGCTTTAGCAAAAATAAAACTCTGTATCATAATCACCCAATAGGAACTTATATGATAAAATTCATTACTTGTGCCTTGTCAAAAAGTAACATTTACATCCGTTAAAAATATACTGTAATTTTACTATCTAGACATGGCCATTATCTTTCAGAGGTAGACAACGCACCTTTTTGAATGGATTAAAACTCCCTGATTTTGTAATGTGAATATTGAATAATCCAAGTATCACATAAAATGTTTAAAAATGAGTTATTACACTTATTTTAAATTCAGAGTACCTGAGGGGCTCCTTAATACAATCTTTAGCCCAACTGCATACGACACACAGTGAGCTTGCTGTGCTACGGACTCTGATGTGATGTCAAATTGGTCAGATTTCTTCACTCTTTGGTTGGCTTAATGGCAAGATTTACAATTCAAATCATAAATTCTTCTCACTTTCCCAGTGGCTTTATCTCAAACCCTTACTGTTTTACCAAACTCAAACCAGTCATTTCACTTCTCAGTTTGCAAATCTCTTTTGGCTCAGCAGGGATTTCTGTGCTCTGATTCCTTCTGAAATAAGAGACCCAGTGACTTTGTCTACGGAGAGGAATTCAGGGCAGAGAAGGAGAGATGGAGGAAACCCAGGGCACATATTCTGAATTTATGGCCTGTTTGGTAAAACATTCCTTCGTGGCTCTTAGACAACAGGTGGAAACCTGTTTTGCCCTTATGAGAATCAGATTTTGATTAGAAAAAAAGTCCCGGGAAGGGCTGCTGTTAAGACACTCTTTCACTGGCTGATCATCTGATCAAACCCTGCCAAGATGATAGAAAGTTCTAAGGAGTCATCCAGGAACTTGAAGGTGATGTCACATTCATCTCCTCTGACAGCAGGACCAAGAATCATGATGCCGTGTTTGTTCAGTCAGTGGTTTGTGGTTCGGCAGGATGAGTGCTGGGTTTGGAATCAGCGGTATGAGCAAGGGTCCTCCTGGGTTCTTGGAAGTATTTATAAGTACAAATGCCTAAGCCTGACCAAATAATTGCTTATTATATCATAATTTGTCTCTTTCCTTATTTGCTTCAAGAACACCATGAGTCACAGGGAGAAGAGAGTATTTCCTCTTTCTTTGTATCTGTAGCAGCTTCTGGGGACAATAGGTTCTCAAAAGAGAATTATGTGAATAACTAATTCATGGAAGGGTCCCACGATATTTCTTGGGTCTTGATCGCCACATTGGATTTTATGTGTCTTGGTCCTCATTTGCAAAAACTCATAATTTTCATACATGCATGAGATTTCAGAGAAGCAAGTAGCACAGATTTTCAATTTTCATTTTGTTTGCTGATGCCCAGTGTGGATAAACAGAAAACACCCTGATAATGGTGTGTTTATAGTGGAGTTGCATAACATCGAGCAAGAGAACTATTCAAACAAATAAATTACGTGACTAAATAAAGTCTGAAACTTGGGATCCACAATACGTGGCATTCATAATTTTCAACTTTATCAAAATATTTAATTTATTATCAAATGCCATTATCAAAATATTTAATTTATTATAAACCTAAGCCCTCTGTGACAAAGACAGAAGATAGTTGCTGTTCTGGGGCCTCCTGGGTCATAGACATGATCAACAATGCCAGCAGTTCGAGCTTAGTTAACACCCGGCTATGGCACTAACAAGATGTTTCACCTTAAAAATTATATCGAGATAAAAAGATTCATTTGCAAACCCATCACATATGTATTCACAGGTGGTGGGTGTGGGTCATTGCATTTGGATTAAAAAGCAAATGTCTCTCTCTACATGAGAGGTCACTAGCTGGTATAAGGCAAAATCTTTTCACTGTTCGGCATAATTAAAATATTCCAACAGTGGTTTCAGTAATTTAAAAATCACAGTATTGTTGTAATATTTTTCTAGGCTTCAGAAGCTCACAATTGTTTGGCCCAATCAAATCTGGGAACACTAGAGAAGTTATCACCCATCAAGGTAATTACTTTCAAGTTGAAATAATTACTCTATCAATGTTAATGGTCTTTCAACTTCAATAAAGCACTCACCTGCCGATAATCACAGCTAACCTCTTGCTCTAATGCAATTCCCTCTCTATTTAGTAGGTTATATTACAGCCGTTACAGTGGTCACTTGTCCTGAACAGCTGCTGAATTTCACTTTGATCGGCTGTGAACCATAAAAAAATTGGTCAACTGTGTATGATTTCCCCCTCACCCATAAGCCCTTGCAGAGCTCAGGATATGATCTCTTGGCTGTAATAGGGTACTTCGGGGGCAGCCATCTTGTCTCAGGTAGTGGCTACTTTCCACTTGTGACAAGAGCACAGTAGTTCAATTAACTTCTGCCCTTCACTGCCATTTACAGCTTGCTGTCTCTGCTAACTGGCATATAGCCTGAATTTATGGTCCGGGCCTGTTACCGTGTGGACAAGTTCGTTTTATTTTCATATATGTATTTAACAAGGGTCTGTGTCATTCTTAGTTGTCTTTACAATTCAGTGAAAGACAAAAAAACATACTGGAATGAAAGGGCAAGTAGCTTCCTCATCAACTGCCCCTCATATACTGATAGCCTGCCCTTTGGCACAGGTGAAGTAGGCTGATGTTAGTTTGCAGAATCTGTGTGACTTGTGAAGTGTGTGTGTGTGTGTGTGTGTGTGTGTGTGTGTGTGTGTGTGTGTATCTATCTGTGTGTTATCAAAAGACCTCATGTTTTGCTGATAGGATCTCGGATCGAGAATGAGCAGTGTCCACTGAGCATCATGGTGGGTAAACAGAACTGCATCTAGAGAGGTAACTGCCTGATGATGACTCTTAGAGGGGAAAGACTGAGATGTTATGGCAGAAGAGGAAATGGGTCAGTGCTAAACCTTAGGGACACAAAAAGCATGATCCTGCTCCAGGTAACTTAGAAAATAAATAGAGCCCAATCCAATACTTGGGACATTACTTGGAAATGAAACGTGTGGTATCAAGAAGCACTTAAATTTGCAAGCTCTGAATTTTGTTGCAAGGTGAGGAATGCTTAAAATATACAAAACGTAAGGTTTTTCATTCATGACCAAACTAGTATGGTTGTTTTATGCAAATCAAAACTTTTACTACTTTTGTTCATTCCTTCCAGCTTCTGTTAGTCCAAATAGGAGGACTTCTGAAGTTTTACATCCTATATACATTGCCATTTAGAGTTTCTAAAGTACTTTGTGTATGCCTTAATTTTCTTAGCGCTTGCAATAGCCTTGTGAGTTAAGTAATATTTTAGTTCAGATTTGACGATTAAAGAGGAAGACGGATCTATTTCAAGTGTAAGAACATGATCATGATTTGAAGAGGAACAACTTTTGTGAAGAACCTAACATGGTCTGCAAGCAGAAGGATTCAAGATATACTTTAGAAGTAGAATCAGTAGGATTTCGTGAAAACTGGATATGGAAGTGAGGAAAGGGAAGGACTCAAAGATTATCTGGCTTGAGTAACCAGAAAGATGATGGATCCTTTTAGTTATGAACAGGAGGTATTAGGGAATAATAAGTAAAACTTAGAGAAAATCAGTGATAAGTACCTACTGGAACTGCCAGACAGACCTCTGCAGGACTTCCAGAAAGAAAGAATCAACCTCATATCTTCCAGCCAACCTTCCTCTGAAGATCTATATAAGACAAGTTAGATAAGAGAAGATCCAGGTTCATGAAAAGCAAGTTGAAGAGAATTTGGTAGAGAAGCTTCACCAGGTTATTCCCCTACTACTTGGGGAGAAGGAATGGGGATACAGCACGCCCCTCTCTCAAGAGATAGGAGGGATATCCAAGAGAACAACTTGAAGGAATTGAGGGCGTCTGCAAGAAAGGTGAGATAGACAATCTACTCTTTTCATGAAGATTGTAACTGAGCTGAAGTGACTCAGGGTAATTCTGATGCAGCCACGGGCGTGGAGAAGCATCTTCTTAGATTCCTGTGTGATCCCAAGATTTGGGGATCATGACTCAGCACAGAAGCTGCTTCCTGCTTCTTATTCAATGAATTCTGAAATTGTGAAGCTGGCTGGGTCTCACTCAGCATGGAGGTAAAATACAGAAGATAGGGCTGAACAATCTGTACTTTCCTTAATTTGTAGAATGAGTTTTCCCCAGGCTTGGAGGATGTCAAGAAAAGAATGAGTTTTTCAGTGTGATATGACCTAGTATCAGCTGACAGCTCAGGAGGTAAGAACCCAGATGTAAAAGAGGCTGTGGGGTGAAGCGCTGGGGGCAGTAATGGTGCCAGAAACTAGCCAGAGAGTGCGTTGCCTGCATCAGGGAATGTGAAACATGGAGTTTCCCATGCAGGATCTCCATGTAACCTCACAGGAAGCACTGGCAGATGGAGAAGATGTAGATTCATGATTAAGGCTCTGTTCCTTTTTGTCTAATTTTCTCTTTTCTCTCACAGTCCTGGGGACATCAACAAGAGAAGTGGGGAACTAAAGAGGAGGGAAAAAAGTAAACAAAATAAAAATGTCCTTTCTTTTCTACGGTAGGTCTCTTAATACAAGTCAGGCTTTAGACTAGATTTTTTTTTTTTTTTCAAACACTTGAAATGTATCCTGATTACCAGAACTGGGCTGGTACTTCTCACTGAATGTGGCTGGAAAACCATAGGACCTGCCCTGGAAATTAGTGGTGATTAAGCAAGGGAGTCCTGGAGGAAGCTCATTGGAATAAAGTGGTTTGAGAAAAACAAAGCACTCTCTAAGAAGTACTTATATCTTATATGAAGTTCAAGTAGACTTACGTGGTTTGCATCTCCAGTAATACTGAGCGCAAAACAGATCCCTGCTATAGATCTGTGATTGGTACCATATTATTAGAAAAATGGGATAAAGGTAATGCAAGGCTAATGAATGAAAAGTTAATGTCAGACCAGACATCATCACAATACAACAACATGGATGGCACCAATAAGTGGTCATCGTTTTTGTGACACTTACCCACCTCTATTTTGTAATCATACATAAAGAATGAGTAACATAGTTACATTATAAAATGTGAAAATCTCAGCTAATAGAACTGATATAAAAAGTACAGTAATTGTTCTTATTACCAAATCTTTCTTCATTTTGGAAAGATAGTCACCACCAAAGGAGTCCTTATAGATACGTAGATCTCCTAGTGCATTTCTATTGTCTTATAAATAAGGGGAGAAAAGGCTAAGAGCCATCAAATTTTAAGAGCTAAAATTAATTAAGAACATACGTAAAGAGTAATAATAGTTGACATTATGTTAAACCAAAATAAACACAGGATTAAAAACAAATTAATCAATGTACTCACAAACTCTCCACGATATGGCAAGTAGGAAACATCTCATTTCCTTCCACATATCTACTTAATGGTAAAGAGATCTGAGACAACCACAAGAGAAAATTTCGAGTACTTCTTCCTTGACTTTGGGCAAGGGAGTTTGGCAACTAAAATCTAGGAAGTAGAGTTTGTAATTCTGGATTTTATTTCCAGATTGGAAGCCAACTTTTAGTGACCCATATAATTTCCTTACCCCTCAGCACCGTATGCTTGATTCTACCCAGAAAGTGAAGTACCATCTATCTTTCAGGGTACTGGGCAAATGCATGATCTGGGCGTGATGTTTCATAACCCTGTGGGATAAGCAGGGATATACTGAGAGCACAGACTAACAGGTAAACCACCTTTGCCTTTAAATCCCAAGTTATTTCTGCCAGTGCGATGGCAGGTGCCAGTGAGAAAAAGCAAACAAATCTGAATGGTGGCAGCAGTATCGCCAACCTCGCCAGGAGTGTTCCCTGTAAATACCACCATGGAACTCTTGCATGCCAAGCAAGGCTAAATACAGTTTCTCTCCTGACACTGCACAATTCATCACAGAGCTAATTGGGAAGGGAATTTAAGGACTTCTACTTAAATCTTGTTTTCAGTAGTGGGGAGTATTGGTCTGAAGAGACCCTAGGAATCTAGACATCTCTCTCTTTCCCTTAGAAGAACCTACTTGGGCCCAAAGGGACGTGAAACTTTTCATGAGATTGGGAGAGAAACTGGTGATACATTAAAACCCACACTCTTTCCATTTCTCCTCTCCTGCTGCCTCTACTGCTGCTGCTGCTGCTCCTGCCAACACATATGCTCTCCACCCCCATGGAGGGCCCCCATTGTCATTTCTCCATCCATTGCCACCATCAAGAGGATTCATGCATCCATTGCACCTGTTTTATGTGGCTCTCCCAGCAACGTCCACCTGTCCATAAACAACTCTGGGGGGACATTGGGACAAGCCCATGATGGCACTACATCACGGGCAATTTATTGGTGGCCCCTCATGCAGAGCTAGGATACCAATAAACAAGAGACTCAATGAGACTATTTAGTGATACCTCTTGCAAGTCTGTGGATTAAACTGTAATCCTGCAGTTGTGGGGATGGATTCTGTGCCTTGCCAATTAAAAATGTAGTTCTGTTGCTCTGGAGAATGCTAGCCAGAGCGGTCAGTGAAACAAAAGCTTGAAATATTTCCTAGGGCAGGCACAGACAGGGAAGAAGACAGTAAAGATGTTTAGCTAGTATAGGAATTAGAGAAAAACTAAGTAGAGCCAGGAAGACACTCAGAGAGAGAGAGAGATTTGAAAGGGAATCATTAGTACATGAGCAGCAGAAACCCAGAAGCAAAGAAATTTAGAAATCTGAAATGCCCAGAAGTAATAAAGTGTGCCTCAGACTTGATTACTCAACTTCCCCTTCAGTCTCTGCTCTGCCCAAGGGTCTAGTCTCGTGGTAACCTTCAACAATACAGCTGACTGTAGTATTGAGTATTGGCATACTGAATATAGTGCTCAATAACCATTTGCCAAATTGGATTGAATTGTCAATAATCTGTTCTTGACCCTGAAGGTTCATTGCACTGGTTTAAAGAAGTCATGCTGTTCTGAACAGGAAGGGATGGACTTAAGTGACAGGAGGAAGGATTTGGGTAGGATTAAAAAAAAAATTTTTCTCTGATGGTAAGGAATTGGAATTACATAGTAGAACCCTCTTCTTTAATTTTTTTTTTTTTTAATGCTCAAACACGTTCTCTTGGGATGTAGGAATGTGTGAAGCTCAAAGACTATAGTTTATTTTTCTGATTCTTTCTTTCAAAGATGTTAGCCCATAAAGAGTCACTGGAAATCTGGCTTGCTAATCACAATGTCTGAACACTGGTCCGACTGGTCTATGGGAGATGTCCTTGATTGCTTAACAAGCTCAAATTGGGCTTTTCCTAATGACCCTAATGAAATCTTTTCTCGGGATTCTCAGGGCCAGAGATCCAGATCGGGGGGAGGGGGGTTTATTCTGAACACACACACAGATGCAAACATTATAAAATAGGGTGGAAATAGTACTGTTTCCTGATCATTCTGTCTATCCTCTTTAGCATTGCACAAGGATTACTCTTTGGAAAATGGAAGAGCACAGCAACACTGGGCTGCCAGGTAGGGTCTGTGTTGGCAGGGCCCATGGATAAAGGTGCTTAAAGATGCTTAAAGCTTGGGGCAATAGGCCTTCCTCTCTTTTAGGAACTTTTCAGAGTGATAAAAACAGAACCTGGCAGATTAAATACAAGACAGAGTTCATTGTATACTTTAAATCTTGTGTTGTGAGATGAAACTAGCTATGAAAGAATGATGTAGAGGGTATTCCATAAGAGAATTCTAGTAGAGGGACGCCTGGGTGGCTCAGTTGGTTAAGCAGCTGCCTTTGACTCAGGTCATGATCCCAGCGTCCTGGGATCAAGTCCCACATAGGGCTCCTTGTTCTGTGGGGATCCTGCTTCTCCCTCTGCCTGTGCTCACTCTCTCTCACTTTCTGACAAATAAATAAATAAAATCTTTAAAAAAAAAAAAAAAAAAAAAAAAAAAGAATTCCAGTAGAATTGTTTTAGGAAATTAAATGTTTAGGCTCAGGCCTCTAAAAGCCATATTTTAAAATCAGAGTTTAATTATTACAATATTAGTGCCTTTAATAAAAATATTTAAGTTAAAGTGTCATTCAGAAAGCCTTTGTCAAGAGTTTTTTAGTATTTTTACTTTATTTTTTAGGATTTTGCTTTCAGGTGGAAGTTTAGAACATGAATTCCAATGATATGGTAAGAAGTCACAGATTTCTCCACGGATCACATATCAACTAAAAAAGATCTACACTTAAGAACACTGCTTCTAATGCTTATAATGAAGGCTCTAGGAAGATGTAATGTGAAAGATAATTAAATATAACATAAAAAATAAAGTACCAGTTCTGAATTCTAAATAAAATGAAGACAAATACTATCTCTTTAATTCACAGGCTGCTTATTTTTTAGTCATATGAAAATTGAACATAAGGAGAGGGAGAAGATATTGTACTTTAAGCTATTCATTTATAACTGTTCTTTCAGAGTTTCATTATATTTTCTCAGTATTATTTAGACATTTTGATAAAGTTTATACTTTATAAGATAACCTTCAGGTATATTTGGGTGCCTAGACGGGGAGCAGAAAATGCATTTGAAAAATGAGCATTTGAAAAATGCTTTATTCTGTCTATTTTTTCTTATTATGAGGGATTTTCATATATAGCAAGGTCTTGCCACATCTTAAAAACCGTATGTATTTAACTGCTAAGACCACAAGTTTCATCTTTTCCATGAAGACTCTTCAGTTTGACGGTTTCCTACTGACCTCTCAGAGTATTATTTTTTTTAAAGATTTTATTTATTTATTTATTGGACAGACAAAGATCACAAATAGGCAGAGCAGCAGGCAGAGAGAGAGGAGGAAGCAGGCTCCCTGTTGAGCAGAGAGCCTGATGCGGGGCTTGATCCCAGGACCCTGGAATCATGACCTGAGCCAGAGGCAGAGGCTTTAACCCACTGAGCCACCCAGGCACCCCCCCCCCCAGAGCATTTTTTGACTAACTCTTGGTAGTTGATAGCCTCTCTTGTATTGTGGTTTACGGCTTGTAGGTGGTGGGTGGAATTTGGGACCTGAATCACCATGTGGTGGATATTCTAGCCTATCCTGCACTACTTCTCTGACTTCTTTCTCATGTTCAATTCTCATCTCTGCCGTATGATAAAAGAAAGCTCCCTGATAAAAGAACCATCCTATTTCCCTATTTCCCAAAGAACATCAGCACATGCCAGGTGGAACGAAAGCTCTCAGAAGATGCTAGTGAACTCAATTAAACTGTTTTATGGGCCAGAGGTGATCAACCCAGAAAAATAAGTTACGGTGCATGTGATATCTATACCTATATCTGTATCTATATCTGTATCTATACATCTACATCTATATTTATATCATCCAGATAGATCTAGAAATTTTAACTTTTTTTTCAAAGAGCCAATCATATCATATCTATCTATATATCTGTTCGGAATCTGTATCTATATATGTGTCTGTACCAAATCTGTACCTGTATCTATATCCATATCTGTCTAATTTTATCTATGCTTCATTCCCCTGAGAGATACAGAGACACATTTAGTATCCCCATTTAATGGATCACACAAAGAGAGGTTCACTTATTTGCTTGAGGTAATACAAATTAATCGTGCCCTGGAAACTGGTCTCCGGTGTCCCTTATACTCAGTTCCATATCTTCCCTGTGACTACACTGCTCTTTTTCACATGTGAAAGATTTTAAGGTATTTAAGCTCTAACTGAAAAAAAAAGATGATAACCTGGATAAAGAATAAATTGCAACATATTCACCGGATACTCTACGCATCTGTTATTCTCTTTTCCTAAGTTCTTACCGTCATGGTGAAAGCATGCACAGTAGAGACGTCAAATGTTGGATCATCGGGTCTTTCTTGGTAGACCACATGGTACTGGGAGATAATGCCATTCGGAGAGTCTGGCTTCGTCCAGTTCAGCAGAACCGAATGAGCACCAGTGGCTTGTGCCCAAGGTGCTAGCAGATACTGAGGTGGGGCTTCCAGGGTCCGTGCTGATGACCACAGACTCTCCACTGACCCCCTGGAGTTGTGGGCTCTGACTCGGTATTCGTAGAGCGTGAAAGGCATCAGAGTATCCGAAGCATCAGTGAATTCAAGGGCTCCTTCTGCCCAGACAAACAAAAGGGACTCGTCTTCAATACCAGCAGGACGTCTGAAAGGAGACCAGGAAGGCAATCAGGGACAGCTGTACACTTCAAAGGAAGGTTTGCACATAGAGGAAGAAATTGCTTTTCAGAAGAATTTGTTATCAATTCAACTGCTCCTTTCCAGTGTCATAATGAAGACCAGATGGAATTGGGCACAAGAGACCCGATTGAATATCATTTTTTAAGAGTGTTTTTTAAAATATATATTTGGCTAATCATAAAGAATGTATATATTTCCTAGAAAACATAGAAAACACAGAAGAAATAAAGACATTTAAACTGTGCAGCACCATCCATAATTACATTTTATTGTATTACTTTAGAAACTTTTCCTTAAAAACACCTGCCTATGCCATATATAGAAACACATACATTATTTAGAAACTTAAAAAAATCAGAAGCATAGATGTAAGCACTATTAAGACATTTAAAAAATATTTCTGGGGGCACCTGGGTGGCTCAGTGGGTTAAAGACTCTGCCTTCGGCTCAGGTCATGGTCTCAGGGTCCTGGGATCGAGACCTGCATCGGGCTCTCTGCTTGGCGGGGAGCCTGCTTCCTCCTCCCTCTCTGCCTGCCTCTCTGCCTACTTGTGATCTCTCTCTCTCTCTCTGTCAAACAAATAAATGGATTTAAAAAAATATTTCTGGATCTTTGTGTGTTTATATGTATGTGAAGTGTATGCATGTGCACATGAATTATATTCACAATTTTATTTTTTGCACATCTGGAAATTACACTATATAGAATTATTGGAAGTTGACAGTATTGGGAATTCATACCCTTCTATAGTAGCTGGACTGCAGTAAGTATTCCAATTGTTTCGTCTCCCTGTGCCCACGTCTATTGTTCATGTCTCCTAAACTCACTCTGAACTTGGCCATATGACTCTCATTGGTCAACATGACACTAGCAAACATGACGAATGCAGAGACCTGAAAAGTGTTTACACATTGAGGGCGACCCTCTTACTGCTCCTAGAACGACAAGATCTTTGTGTGAAAAACCCTGGCTAGCACCGTGAAGGAAGAGGAATGACGAAGAGAAGCCCACGGTTCTAATTCTCTTTTACCTTGCACAATGTTATTTTGCATCTGCTTCCAGGATATTTAAAAAATGTTTTGAATTCACATTTTGCCTGTCACACATTTTCTCTTCATCTGAATTTTCTCTTCTTTAATTAAGCCATTACCCTTCAAAGTAAGGGCCGTTCTTTCTTATATTCATCAACAAACCTTCACTGAGCAAACCTTTACTGGTTATTCTCTGCTTAAACTATAATATACACCACACCTTGTACCAGGAGCAGAAGTACACATTCCTTCTCTAAAGGAAATCATGGGTGAGTCGAGAAGATAAATGCAAATTAATGAAAATAACATGATAAATTATACGAATTTGCTCTAGAGATCTTTAAAGGGCAAAAGTCAAATTCCTTTTAGATGTCTTCTCCAACACCCAGTAAAATTCACATTATGCTCAAAAAATCCTCAGATGCCTGAGAAAGGGATTCTTCAGTCCCATCTGTAGATTTGACTGATACAAAAACCAAGGCCCATGCGTACTATTTGATACCCAATATGTAGAACATTAAACATCTAAGCAAGAGAAATGGATTTGTCAGTTGTTAGTATAGCTCCAATATCTGATGTTTCATTTGGAACAGTTATTTGCTCACCTGGATATAAAATCATGATAAAACAACAACAACAACAAAAATCCCACAAATAAAAAAATTAAAAAAAAAAAAATCTGGTTAGCTGCAGACCTAATCAGAAGGGGAAACTCCTGAGGAATCATGGTTGGTCTATTTCTGTATTCCCAGCATCTGAGCCCTGTAAATTCTGTAATTTTTTTTTTGAGGAAGTGGCCAAAAGACATGTAATTCCATGACTTCTCTGCATTTTTGCCTCATCTCTATTAACTCTTTTTACCTACTAGGGTAGTATTCCAGGTTGGGGAAGGATGTATGTAAGAGATGATCCTCTCTTCTCCTACTCAGCTTCTGCTCTGTAGTTGAGAGGGACTGATGGATAAGGCACTATTTTCCAGGCCGTTAGGAGTATTTAATGAACACGCTCTTCAGATGCCAGGATGGTCACATGCTGCCATATCAGATTAGCCATCAAAACGGAAAGGGTTATTAAGGCAAAGTAAATGACAGTACCTCTCACAAAAGGCAGGATATTTAAAATCTCTGGCTTTGGGAATTTGATGATCCTCAAGTTGATAAATCACAATGACCTAAGCATGAGCAATGACAAGCCTCCCGCTGGAGACCATAGAGGCTTCCTAGATACCTCTCAGTGACCTGCAATTAAGTTTCGGCAACCCACCTCATTATTCCTCGTTACCATGCGAGGGCCAGATTCTGTACTCAGTGTCGGTTTGCAGGGTTTGGCCTTTGTACTTGCTGCAGATACTAGGTACCAGGTGTGTCATTGGGAGGGATCCATTCTAATGAGGACCACAGGGCTCACAGCCAAGGACTCCTCTCTGAGTTTTTAAAAGGTGTTTGCAAGGAACATAATACAGCAAACAAACATAAACTTCTACGGGGAAATAAAATTGTCTGTTTTGTCCCGCTTCAACCTTTCTATGACAATTCAATTAATTTTTATTAAACTCTCATGAATTCCCACATTGAGGTCTAGCTGTGGTTGTGACATTCTTTGAAAAATTGCCTGAAAGCATAAATTAAAAAAAAAAATCTGTGCTATGTGAGAGATTAAATATTATGTTAGCTTCAAGTTTATCTACCCAAACAATTAAAGGATGTAACCTGGTTAAGCATTTCTTGCTACTATTGAATACTCAATAAAGTAACATTATATTGAGGTAAACACTCCATCTATGGTATTAGAGAATAGAATCTCTTCAGGTCTGGAAGAACTTTGAACAGAAGTTAAGTAGATGACAATTATTCTTAATTTATTTAAGATTTAGGCTTCAACTGTTCATTTAACTGGAAGTGTTTCCTCCTGAACTGTCTGTGTTTAGGGAAATCACATTCTCAGTTCTCTCTGAATAGCCAAATGGTTATTCTATGCTTAAACTCATTTGGGAGATATTTCAATAATGAACGCTCTTTTCCAACTAGAGTTAATTTAAGGTTGCTTAACACTAAGAAAAAAACAAAAATAAGCATTAAAACTAGGAACCATATATTTTTAAAGATTCATACTTATGTTGTTTTCTTACTGTAGTACAATCCTAAAAATAAAAAAACAAAACTCCTTATCCCTCTATTTCCTGTAACAATTCTTAGCACTTGTCTTCAGAAACAACCAAAGCAAAATCTTGTAACTCAGTTCATTTCCCATAGCAACTTCAGATTATGAAAGTACCACCCTCAACTTATGAAGAATAATAAGAATACTAATTTAAATATAAAACCCAAAACACCTGTAGTCTGAGGAGATAAGTTGTAGGTCTAGGCCTACACCACTTGAGTAGATGACGGTGGGCAAAACTCACATGCACTCTCTAGTTTCCATTTCACTTTGTAAAATGGAGTTAATAACCTTATAGTGTGTGATGTCCTAGCATTTTGGTAAGAATTATATGAAATTATGCACATGAAAATCCACTGGGTTAAACATAACACATGATACAAATGAAATTATCATAGAAATGGCGTCCAAGGCTGCTTTTAGGAAGACAAATCCAGCAGTCACGTGAAGGCTGCATTGAATGGGTACAGGTATGTCAGACGGTGATTGAATGCCAACAGGTAGTCACACAGTGAAGAGGTCATCTCAACAGACCACATGAGAATAAAGATAGATCCTGAACTATAATTGATGGTAGAGGAAATGGTAACACAGGAGATTTACCAAACACCATTGAAGGTTGAATCATACGGCTTCGTGGAGTGAGTAGATACTCTGGTGTTGGGGGATGAGATGTTAAAGATCATTTAAAAGTGTTAAGACTTAATCCCACTTAGAATGGTAGTGATTTGCCACGCAACTGGCCCGTGCTTGCTATTCCAGCTTCCTGTTCCAGATTTCTATTCCATCTGATATTCCAGTCATAATCAAATGCTTGTCTACAGTTCCCTTCTATTCCATGATGGTTCATGCTTCCATGGCTCTGACATGTCAGTTTTATTCTGCAATGCCTTGCTGCACACTTTCTTCATCCCCCCCCCTTTTTTTTTAAAGATTTTATTTATCTGACAGAGATTACAAGTAGGCAGAGAGGCAGGCAGAGAGAGAAGGAAGCAGGCCTCCCACTGAGCAGAGAGCCCGATGCGGGGCTTGATCCCAGGACCCTGGGATCATGACCTGAGCCGAAGGCAGAAGCTTAACCCACTGGGACACCCAGGCGCCCCATCCTCCCCCTTCTGTAGGCTAACTCCAATTCATCTTTTAAGCTCCACCACAGTCACTTTCTCCAGGAAGTCTTCTCCTTGCTTCTCTCTCAGACAGAATTATCATGTTCCCTTTTGTGCTAAGTCTTTTTTCAACTGATTCACTTGTAACACTATAATGTAATATATTTTCTTTCTTTTCTATCTCCTATACCATACTGTAAGCTCCTGAAGGTGAAAACTCTCTCTTATTTATCTATATATTCTCAGCCCCTAGGGAAGCATGACATACTATAATAAACAGTAATTATTTTGTAAGCAATGACTGGTTGATGGACTGGTTGACAAGAAGAGACTCAAATTCTCTGAAACCTGGTTAACTAGAAAAATGTGCCCATTATTAATTTGTTGTCTCTGAGCAATAATCCTTTCCTTCAATAATGGTTTTATGACGGTGAAGCTGGGACTTTGCAATGGCATTTCTGCTTTACTGGTTGAGTCTATGTTGAGCTCTGCCAATAGGGGGCGCCACAGGGAACTCAGAAGACTGAAAGGAAAAAAGAACTGGCTCCTTACTCTTTGCTTCCTGTTTTGCTTGCTGATTATGAAAGCCTCTCTCCAGTCAGGATTTTTCACCCTGAAAGTAATAAATCCTTCCTCCTTATGAGAAATTTGAGTATGAAATTTTAACACTTGGTAAAACTAGCTTTATTTCATGCCTTCCTCCCAGACACCTGAATCAGCTGGAAGCTGACTCCTCCTTAAGTGTCTGGGTCCCAGCATGGGGCTGGGGGTGGGAGTGGTAGCTCTCCCCTCTAGTTACTAAGTTTTTAAGAATTCTAGCTCTCTCAGTCCCAAGGGTAGTATGCGTTTCCTGCTGTTGTCACCTGCATGATATCTTCGAGTTCACTTTTTATCCTTCCAGTTACCTAGTTAACAAATTTACAACTAGTTAACAATTATGTATGTTAAACTCAGTTAAAATAACCGTTGTGGTTTTCTTTCCCAAGCAGAACTTGCTACAGGGAGTGATGATGATGTTTACAGAAAGAGAGAAATAGGAAAATCATAAACAGGGTGAGGATTGATTTGCATCTGGACTAACAATTTATTATTTTGTCTTTATCATGCCATATGATATGTTTGCTGTGAAAAGTAATTAGAAACTATGGATGAGCAAAAACACAAGTACAGGCAGTCCTCAACTTATGACGGCTTGACTGATAATTTTTTTTGACTTTATGACTTTGTGAAAGTGATATGCATTCAGTAGAAAATGTACTTCAGATTCTGAGTTTTGACCTTTTCCCAGGATAGCAGTATGCCCTAAGATACACTTTCAGAATTTGGTGCAGTGGCAGTGAGTGGCAGCTTCTGTCAGCCGCACAATCACAGGGTAAACAACTGACACATTTCCAGCCCTTCTGTAGCAACACAAACATTCCATTTTATACTTTTAGTACGGTGTTCAATAAATTACATGAGATGTTCAAGACTTTGTTCTAAAATAAGATTAAAAATGTTATAAAATTTATAAAATATATTATAAAATATAAAAATAACACAAATATTATTTCTGTTAGATGATTTTGCCCAACTGGAGGATAATGTAAGTGTTTGAAACACATCTAAAATAGGCCAGGCTGAGTCATGATGTTTGGTATGTTAAATGTATTTTTTTTAAAGATTTTATTTATTTATTTGAGAGACAGAGTGAGAGCACAAGTAGGGGAGGAGCAGAGGGAGAGGGACAAGCAGACTGTTGAGCATGGAGCCTGACACTGTACTTGATCTCATGCCCTTGGGATCATGACCTGAGCCGAAATCAAAAGTCCAATGCTCATTCAACTGAGCCACCCAGGGGCCCCTGGTATGCTAGATGTATTAAATACATTTTTTAAAAGATTTTATTTATTTATTTGACAGATGGAGATCACAAGTAGGTAGAGAAGCAGGCAGAGAGAGAGAGGAGGAAGCAGGCTCCCTGCTGAGCAGAGAGCTCAATGCCGGGCTCGATCCCAGGACCCTGGGATCATGACCTGAGCTGAAGGCAGAGGCTTTAACCCACTGAGCCACCCAGGCGCTCCTTAAATACATTTTTGACTGATAGTATTTTCAACTTAAAATGGGTTTATTGGGATATAACCCCATAGTAAGTTGAGGAGGATCTGTATTTAAAAGGATTGTGCTTGGGGCCCCTGGGTTGCTCAGTTGGTTAAAGGTCTGCCTTTGGCTCAGGTCATGATCCCAGAGTCCTGGGATCGAGCCCTGCATTGGGCTCCCTGACCTGCTTCTCCTTCTGCCCCTCCCTCTTCTCGTGCTTTCTCTCTCTCAAATAACTAAATAAAAATCTTAAAAAAAATAAAAATTAAAAAAGGGTTGTGCTTAACTTATCTCTGGGAGATTAGCAGTGTTAAGTTATTTTGTTGTTGTTTCCAGACATTTTTAATGCACATATAAATGAAAAGAAATATTCTATATATTTAAAGAAAAAAAGAATCATCCTTGGCATGCTGTTGTACAATCTGCTTCTTTTATTATCATGAATCTTTTTCCTTATCCTTAAAAATTTGTAACAGCCAGATTTGTCTTCCTAAATCATGGTACATCTTTACTGTACATCTAGGATGACTTCCTACTTTTATCATGCTTGATATTTAACACAGGACTTCCACATACCTTACTTTATTTAATTCTTACAAAATTCTAGGAGGTTATTTTTTATGTTTCTTAGCCTAACTTTACATAAAAATGAAGCTTGAGGAATATAATGACTTCCCCAAGGTCACGTAACTTTTAAGTGTTTGACCCAGCACCTGGAAACCATATCTTCTGTCAACAAATGCCAAGCTCTGTCCACTTTATCACACTGCTTTTCTGTTTTACCTGAAAGTTGCAATGGCTTACATTGCCTCCAAATAAAAAAATCTAAACTCTTAGCCTAGTATTTCAAGTCTTCTAAAATCTACTATCAAGCTGGTTGTCAAAATTCTCCCTATAAATAACAAAGGGTCCAGCCAAACTTGACCATCACTTGAACACTATGACTTTAGCGCTGGGAATTTGGTTCATTCTATTAATTTTATTCACCTGAGATATCTTTGTCATCAGGCTCTGGTTATTAAAATCCTGTCCACTATAAATGAAATAGAAAACAAAATCCTGAAAGGGACCGGATGATACATGACGATTTCGTATAGATGGCATTTCAAGTCAGTGAATTATAAAATAATGTTGACAAACTAGATAGTTTTTTAAAAAAAATAAATGCATAGATTTCTTTTCTCATTCTCTAAAACAAAATCAAGTCTTATATTTAGATATAAGGAGGAGAACCCATAAATTGCTGGAATAATTTTAATAGGATCATCAAAGGGAGAATTTCATTACTATATAAAGAGCATAGATGAATGAGAAATAGTCTAAAAGAAAATAGTCTAGGGATATGCAGTATTTATATACACACATAAATAGCAAGGAAATATTTAAAATAAATGAATGACTTCACTTATAATGACCAAATTTTAATTAAAACAATAATATGCCATTTAAAATATTGAACTGGCAAAGATTTGAAAAACTGATAAGACCCCCTATTGACAGGAGTTTTCAGAATTGAAATTATTACAACCATTTTTAGAAGACTATTGAGCAAACTCTAGGAATTTAAAATGTACAAAATTTGACCCTACTCTTCTAGTAATAATCCTTCATTTGCTCATTGTGAAGGTGTTTTTTTGAGAGTTGCTGTTGTAATGAAAACTTGGAAATCACCTATTTTGCCATCAGTCGGGGATTGGTTAAATAATACAGACTCACATTCATATAATAAAATATAGTTGAGTCACTAAAAGAAGTGAGGTGTGTGTGCACGTGTGTGTGTGTGTGTGTGTGTGTGTGCATCCATGACTAAGGAAAATTGGAGAACAGCATGAACAATATGATTCTTTTTATGAAAGGGAAACTATAAAAGGAAAGCAGAAATATTATGTGTATTAAAATTAATAGTAGTTATTTTCATTGATGGAAATTTTATGTGCCTCGGGTAAGTCATATAGAAAGGATGAATAGCCTTTTTAATATTCTGTCCTGTTAAAACTTTTTTCCAACAAAAATATTTCTAATAATGGTCACTAAATTTTTATATCATAAGGCCAAGTCCTAATGACATCAATTTCATCCATGAGTGAATGAAGTCTTCCATAAATATTCCAGACAAAAAGAATCCTTTTCTCCTGTAAACTTTCTGATAAATATTTATATTTTTCTGTAAATATTTATATTTTCTGGTAAGTATTCATATATTTCTCTCTTTTTTGTTTGTTTGCTTAGTTTGACTTATATCTCCTACTATAGTAAAGGTCCTTGGTAATAGGACTCAGATCTCACAGCAGATATGAACATTTCTATTTATTGATATATCTATCACCTGTCAATCATCTATCTACCTATCTTCATCTCTATATCTATCTTTCCACACAACATGAATTGATTGTATAAAAGTTTCTGCACTTTTGAGTCAATACCCTCTTATTTTAGTCAATCAGCTTAATTTCCCATTCTAGAAAATTATTATTTGCAGTTCCCTGCTTGGAATATTCTTCCATATCAATCACCCATCCTAAATATCTCTTATTTTATCCTTCAAAATCTTACTATTTAAATACTCAAGAAAGAGTTCATTATTCATTTCTACTTCTACAGTGTTTAGAAGGTATTTGTATATGTATTTTTTCTTATTGCACATTGATCAATCTCTGTATTTGTTTAAGGAGACTGTTTATGAGAATAAACCTCATGCGGTTTTGTCTCTATTAAAATGGTGGGAGATCATTTCATTAAGTGTTTTGTGAAGTCCCAAGAAAGAGAAATATTTGATGAATTTTGTAAATGGAAGTCAGACTTTGTGGAGGGATTTTGCATTTACAACATTATAGATATAAGACAGAGGGTAATACTGAAAAATCGTTATTATAATATCCAAATGGACTATGGGGAGAAAACAAATGCTGAAGATGGCCTTGTCTATATACTCTATCAGTAAACAGGTTGCACAACACTAGCATCAATGTTGTCCCTATTGTCAGAAGTGTCTTTTATAACTCCTCTCCTCAGTGAACAAAGTAGCCTAAATCAAATAACAAAGTAACAGATAAACGGAACAGAAGCAATCACATTAATAATCATATCCATCCTAGATTATTTTGTTTGTAAAGTCATCAATACCCCTTTATCAGCACAGATGCTTTTCAGTAGGATGATATCTAGAGGCAGTCTTTAAACAATGGAAGGAAATTACTGAGGGGAAGTGATTTAAGGGGTTAGAGAGATTAGAGTGACAGGTATTTTCAAAATGGGATTGGCAAATTGGCTTCCTGCAATTTAATGAAAATATCTTCCTGGGCCAAACCCTGTCTTTGGTTTGAGCTAAGTGTGTTTCCTTTGGTGGCGATACAAGAAAGAGGAGGCAAATGATGAAGAAGGGATGACATGCCATAACCTCCCCAGAAATACTGCAAGCTCGTGGCCATAACTATAGAAGGGGCTCTCTGTAGTCCCAGAATGAAAAAGAACTATGTGTCTACATTCTATTTCTGTCCTTACAAATTTCTGATTTTTTTTTTGCAGCTATCGAAGAAAAATTTGATATTGTTGTTGTCTAAGCACATTTAAACTTCAGCGGAAATAACTGCCAAGTGATTCATGCCTATGTAGGTGAATATAACGATTGTATCTGGAGCCCCAGTGCGCCATTTTCATTTCACTTTAAATAAAAAACAAAATGTATCTATGTCAGTCAGTGCCCTTCTGCTGTACTCAGAGGTATCAAACAGGCTACAATTATGATTGTGAAGTGATTGTGTCACATTGGAGGAAGGTTTATTGCTTTTGAGTCTGCTAGGCAGTAACACATTCTGTTTCATATTACTCTTTATATCATTGTTTGGCTGTGACTAGAATAATCAAATGCCATCAAATGCTGTCAAATTCAATTTACAGTATTTTTCATTGAAGCAGGCTTTCTGCATTATATTTCCTGTTTTCCCTCTCTATAGCTGCCACGGAATAGTCACTGAAATCATGAGCTTTATTTACAAAACCAACAGACTGAAGCCACATCCTGCTCCATAACAGATACTTTATTTCCCTTTATTCAGAATTGGAATTTGATGCGCTTTTCTCATACAATTAGCATTAAGTAGATGAAAGAAAACTATTCCAAGAGGATGGGCATCTCAGAGCCTGCACTCATGAGCTTAGCTTAAAATGTAAATTCGCATTAGCCATTTTTACGTGTTTGTTTGTATTTGAGTCAGAAATATTATTCTTCAAATTAATGTTGGCTGAGGAGACATTTGACTTGCTCTTCTTTGGCTATGTCATTTATGTAACCAGAAATGCAATAATACTTTCTCCTTCTATAATTTTCCTACAAACCCTTACTCATCACTGAAGATGGACCTGAATCAAACGGTTTTAATATCTGAAGTTGAAAGAGGAGCCTAAGTTTCCCATTTTCAGGGCACAGGACCAGACAGGGGAAGGTGTGAGGCTGCTGGAGAGACTGACAAACCATGAGGGGGTAGGGGTGAGGGTCTGAGCAAAAATGAGTTGTTTTCTGTTTGCCTAACGTAAATACGTGGCTTTTGGAATCGAGTTTTCAATCTGCAGATCCCTCATGTCTGCTGGTATCTTTCTTCCGTTGTGTCTTTTTTGTCTTAGACAGTTACGGTCAAGAGATCTGCGTCTCCTCCAACCGCAGTTCATATGCCAAAGTTCAAAACCCCAGGGTGATGGTATTGGGAGATGAGGCATTTGGAAGGTGACTGGGACATGAGTGTGGAACCTTCATGGTGGGATTAGTACCCTTTTAAAGGGACCCAAGGAGGTCTCTAGTTGCTTCCACCACAGTGAGGACACAGTGACATGACAGCAGTCTGTGACCCAGGAAGTGGACCCTCACCAATCATGGAATCTGTCAGCACCTTCATTTTGTATTTTCCCAACTTCCAGGAAAATAACGTGTGTTGCTTCTAAACCACCCAGTTTATGCCATTTTTGTTATAGCAAACTGCAGGGACTAGCACAGATAGCAAACTCTCAGGTTCTTTGCCTCCTTGACTCTCTTCCTGTTTGACTTTTGCCTTCTCTCCTCTCTTCTTCCTTCTCCCTCAGGGTTTCTCTGTCATTCTGTTTCCCTCTCTCTCCTTCTCCTTCTTGTTCTCTCTTCTCCCTCCCTCCCTCTGCTTCTCCTCCTCATTATTCATTATTTATTTAAAGAAAACACTGAAACTATGTGCGTGCAGATCAGGTGAAACCTGGATCAGAAGTGCAACACCTTTCAACCCAAAATGTCCATTGTTCCTCTGTCTCTCTGTCCCTCCCTTCTCACTCCTTCTCTTCTCTTTCCCTTCACTCTCTCTTTCCTTCTTTTCCTCATTTTAGGGGGATATACTTCACAAATTCTGCATATCATGGTGAACAGCAGCTGCATTGCTATCTACTGCATTCCCATCTAACCAGCTGAGTGGAAACTCCTTCCAACAGAAGGGGAACTGCAGAGTTGAGCCATTCTTTCTGCAGATGGAAAACACCTATTTTTTGAGGATAAAAAGGTTTTTCCAAACTCCACATAATAGGTGATGGGAAAGATTAGAATTCTGATTGCAGACCTGGTTCCTCCTCTGGAATGATTATGTTCTCTTGGTCAGTGAGCCTCTAGAGGACTGCTCTACCACTTAATCAGAAGTAAAGCCGATGTGCACTATGAGGTCTCGTCATTAAAGTAGGGCTCAGACAAAAATGCTACATGGTAGCTGTGGTTTCCCCCCCCTGGATTATATGTAAAAGCTTCCAATACCAATCTTAGACGTTAGCTCCAAAAAATATGAATTCCCATTTACTCCCTTATGGAAGAAGAAAACGTATTTGATTTTACAGTCCTCAAATAATACATATTTTTAAATAATTTAAAATAACAGTAATAGTCAATGTTACCTGTGAAGAAAGTAGTTGAGGATGATTCCATTTGGCTTTTTAGGTGGCATCCATTTAACCTCGATGCAAGCCGACCCCAGTGCCTTAAGAACAGGGGAAGGTAGATCCATTGGCGCTGCTTCAGATGTTTTAACAAATGTCCTACTGCTAACTCCACAACTTCCTTGAAAAAAAAAATCGAGTCCTTATGTAATTTGTCAGGTGGGGAAAAGAGTTACATATGCATATAGAAGGATAAGGAGATTATGGAAATCATATTAGCTGAACTTTTGTATATGACCCTTGTACACATATTTTAGACTAGTACTATAAATCTCTAATTTGAATGTATTTATATGTATACATATTTTTATTATATACAAACATATTTTATGTATATTTAAATAGGGAATCATTTTTGGAAAATCCATTAAGTAACGACAAATTTTCAGAGGCATAGACGATAATGCTTATGCTTGTCTGAACTGTGGCTTCTCTAGCTTCTTACAGTCCTTATGCCGGAAAGTGATAATGTACTTGAAGATCACTAGGGTGTGTGACTGGTACATCTTGTATATTCTTAATAGTATCTTATTCTTGCCAATATTGTAAATTAATGGCCATCTCCCAACATGCAGGAATCAATTAATTTGAAGAATATTGTATCTCCATAGCATAAGATGCTATGGAGAAACAGAAGTGGATTTTTTATTTAAATAAAGAAAACACTAGTTTAAAACTGTTGCAGATGCAGAAGTGGATTTTTTATTTAAATAAAGATGCAGAAATGGATTTTTTATTTAAATAAAGAAAACACTAGTTTAAAACTGTTTCCATGTTGATTAGCTGAAGACCAGATCAGAGAGAGTAGTATCCTTCAAAACAAAATACCTTGGTTTAGTTTGTAGAGAAAAGTGGGCAAACTGACTCACAGTTTCAGAGATGAGGCAAAGCAAAATCACAGACCCCAATCAGCTCCATGAGAACTCATGTTCATTTGGACTCAGACATTCTTAAGCACAAATAAGATAGGAGTTCCCACCACTCGAGTATAAGATTGGGGCATTTCTTTAATTTAAAGTGGAGCAACATGTTTTATACACCAATATGAGTTGTATATTTTCTTCTTTTATTAACATATGGTGTAACATTTGGAGAGATGAAGGGACTGATAGAGGTTCGTCCTTAAAACCACAGAGATGGATGATTTCATAGACAACTAGCCTATGCCATGAAATTCAGGGCAACAGCCTGCATATATGAGAAAGAGTCCAGGGAAGCACAGTAAAATATGTAAGATTCATTCAAGTGTAACTCAACTTCTAAGTAATGCCTCCCCTCAATCCCAAATAAAACTTAAATAAAGTGCGTACCTTTTTTTTTTTAAATTTTCATAATACCTATTTTGTTTTATATTACCAATGATTCCTTTATGTGATCTAGGTGTTTTTCTTTTAAAGGGCCTTATAAAACAAGACTTTGCAAAACCACCATTTTAATATATTTAAATATTCATGATTTAATGTGCAGAAATGCATAATGCTTCACTCAATGCCAGGCTCTGATTTTTCTGGGTAAACAGTCCAGTACAAATAAGAAATGAAATGTTAGTCTTTGTATTTGAATTGAGAATCTATTCCTTTTTAATGAATTTTTTCATGAAATACTTTTGTTTTTAATAAAAGCCCAGGACAAGTGTCTGAAAGACTTTCACCATTTTGACATGCTTGTATCCTTATCTCATATTGTGTGAATGGAGCCAAATTTTCCAGAAGGATGCATTGATGATGACCAACAGAGGAGGTCAGAGGTGCTACACTTCCAGCATTGAGTAAGACATTGTACTCCACAGGCATTTTGGGGATGAGGATCCCTTCAAAGAGAGAGAGAAAGAGAGAGAGAGAGAAAACACATATGTATGCTATACAGAATGATCAACAAATGTTTGTCTTTTAAAAACGATGAATCTTTAACGATTTATAACTTAAAGGTATATTATTGCCAAATATAGCACTTAATAACTGCACGAATGTATATTCCAAAAGTAAAAAATAAAACATGGATCACCTCTTTTCAAAAACAAATGAAGTACATATTATAGTTCTATTCAAAGGTACACTCTACGGGCAAATAAAAGCAAAGGCATGTTTCACTTCTTAAAAAATACAAGGCAATTAGAAATGGTGTCATATATTTTTGCTCAGCTTACTTACTCTTAAAGTACATAAAAAAAAAACCCACCAGTTTTGCTTGTGACAATAATTTTTCTGTAGGCATTGTGTATGCATCCAGTCTGACACAGATCCTTGACATAATAGCCCATAAAGTATCCAAATCATAGTCTACCTAGAGAATTCCCAGTGCACTAATTATTGAGTTAGGACAGTCCACTCTGTCAGGGAGACTTATGGACCTAAATACATATGAAATTTGGGTTCAAAACTGTCATTTTTCACAATGCTTCCTAAAGAAAGAAGGTCTTGTGAGTTTAGCCTTTTCACAATCTATTCATATAATTAAACGCCTGTAAGTTTTAGTTGGTCATGAACAACATGTACATTTTTTTTTTCAAGGAGAGTATATGAGCTTCGAATGAAGAATATAATGGAATTTCTCATGAGATTTTCTCATTGATCTGATAGCTTATAACATTTGAGGGTTTAATTACTTACCTTTGTAGCACTTAAATAAGGTTATCCTTGCTGTAGAAGCAATGGAATCTACAGCACAGGACTCAATAACCCTTCAGAAATGAGGCCTAAAAAATGAAATGAAGGTTTGCTTTTTGTAGATAGAGCCCTAATTGTATAAGGGTTGGAAGAGCCCGTATAAAGCAGAGATTCTCGGGATTTTGTGTAGGATAGATGAAAATAAGAACTCTCCAAAGGATATATTGATCATAGTCAGAAGGACTGAACAATTGTTTCCTTTGGAAAGCTGCGATTGTGCTGAACCCAGACTAAGAAATTTTAGTTTAAATAAGAGCATCTGTTAAAATTATCTGTTGTATTTGTTCTAATGACTTAAATTACCGCTGTCCTATCATTGATTCCTAAATTCCTATTTCTGGCTTTTTATCTCTCTTGAATTCCTAATTTCTATTTTCAGCAAACGACTTCACAGAGACCTCAATCTCAACAGGTCCAAAGTGCAATCACTGTATTTTCCACTCCCAAATCTGCTCTTCTTCTTGCATTTCCTTTCCATTTTCCTATGCCGAAGGCCTTAGAGTAAAGCCTTAGGGTAAGACTCTTGGAGTCGACCCTGCTTTCTTTCCTCTACACAGTTGCAGCAATAACCCAAATGAGAACAGCCATCTCATTGCGTTCCGGTCGCATGCAGGACAGGGTACTCCGTAAAGTCAGGGGCTCTGTTCTTCTCCCCAGCGTAGTTTCAGTGCCTAGAGTTTAGCCCAAAGTGGCAGCTCAATAAACGTCAGTTTGAGTGAATGACTGAAATCTCAGGACAATATTGTAAAGCAAATGTTACTGCATTTTTTCAAGACGAGAAAACTAAGCACCTTGTTCCAGATTGCCAGTTGATTACTTGGGGGCGGTCACCCTTGAACTCAGACCCCTCTGATAACAAAGCTTATCGCTCTCTATTTATGTTCTCTCTTGGTAATGGAAACTTGGATTAGGACAACTGGGGAAAAATGAGAGGATAATTTTGAGACAACATGGATAGCCAGGCAGAACAGTTATTGAACACTGATTAGAGGGAAGAAATGGAAAAATTAGAATTCTCACTGATGAAACTAAATTATAGGTGAATATTTGAAGCTCTGAAGGGTAGGTTTCTGAAACTGAGATACACATACCCTACACACTTGTGGATTTCTGTCAAAGTATTTTCAAAGACAAGGACAAACATGGCACCTCTTCCTGGAATGCCACTTTGACTTTTAAAATTTGGGAAATGCAAGGCTTCCTTGCCTGAGCAAGGGAAACCAGCAGAATCCCACTTTTCCTTGTTCACAAAAATTTGCTATGGAGTTTTCTTCCTAAAAAGTCCCAGACTAGAAAATTAGATTGGTACCGAGTGATCAGAACTTTGACTGGTCAGTTATTGTAACTCCATAGTCACCTCAGAACTAACTAAATGACAGCAGAAGTTTATGCTGACATAATCAGTGTGTTGAACAAGTACAAGTCCTATTCGTGATGCAATCAAAACACCATCTAATATGTGTTGCTCAGTATTGCTTTAAAATTAATTCATCATGGGTAATCTTCTGCAGACACAGGATGAAACTTTGACTGGGCCCACATTTCTGCTGAATCTCAGGTAGTAGACATTTCTATGTTATTTTTTTTTCTATGAAGAAAAAAGATACCATGACAAAGATTAATGGCTAGAAAATGTAAATAAACTTGTTTTTCTCTTTAATGGCATCGTGAATACACATACTGGGCTTATTTAGAAGATACTCTTTGAGTCCTAATTCCCAACTATAAGATGAAACTGGGGATGGTTTTACTGCTCACAAAAAGACTGCTATAATTAAAATGAAGTTTGAGAGCTGGATGCAGAGAATTGATTATAGGGACCATTTGAAGCTCTTAGTCCATTAATGGGTGAGGAAAACCTATGTACTACATTAGAAGTAAAATAAAGAGCTGTATAATCAGGCTTTTTTTCCCCACTAAGAATGTTCTTTGGAAACTGTTGTTCCAGGTAGTAAAAGAGATTGAAGACTTGATCAGGGACCCTCTCAGTTTGTAGTTTGACCTCTCAGCAGGAAGATAGGCTAATGGAAATTTCCATTCACAGTATCTTGGAATGTCACGGTATGCACTTCCCATTTTGGCCATTTCTCCTTATTGTTACCCTGACATAGTCTGTAAAATGGTGCGGGGAACAAGGCTGCTGTTTGTACCTGCATATTTATAACACAATGAACACAGAAAGAATTGCCTGGACATTGAACTTATTGGGGTCAGTTTTCTCTAGAGTGATCTAATATCCTAAAATATAACAGCATAGCACTCTTTATCCAAGGAGATAGGTTAAAAAAAAAAAAAATCCCTAATGATAAATTATAAAATACATTATTTTTTGGATGAAAATAAACACATTGGAATACAATGGCAAATTTGTATGAGTTTTTAACCTAAAAAGCAAGACCTTAAAGAAATTGCAAACTTATGGTGATTGCTTTCGGTGGTTTCTGGAACTCCTAGGATTGATCGCATGCTCATTCTGTCTTCTCTGTTCCTGGGATAGATCTTATAGAACAGTTTGACAAACACTCATTTGAAAAATATTCTATCATTCTTGTTGAACTAGACAAACCACAGAATGGAGTCAGGCAGATCAAGTCACTTATCTGCCCTTATTTGTTTCTGGTAAATTACTTAACCTCTATGAACGCTGGTCTCTTCATCTGTAAAATGATGATAATAATAGCCACCTCATAAAGAGCTCTAAGGATTAAATTAGAAAATGCATGTAAAACATTTTAGTACATTCCTGTGAATAGAAAGTGCTGAGTTAATGACAGACATCTCAGCAAAACAAAATGAAATGCAACAAAATGGGAAAAAAACCCCACATCTCCGACACTATTTTATGGGCTCTCAAATGCTCCTTTTTTAAAAAGTAAAGTTTCTATTCTAATTACAAATAAATGTTATATTCATCTAAGTAGATCTCTTTATAACAATATTTTATCTAGGTTTTTTAATGAATACTTGGATATGATCAAGTGTATTCCTACGAAGATAGTTTCCATTCCTAGCAGTAATTTAGAAACAGTCTCTCCGTCAATTCATCTGAGGTTGCGCTTTACTGAATGTCTTCCTCTGTACCTACTGGTCTGCTTTCAATAACTTCTCTGCTTAGAAGAACAGGACTCCTAGGGGGTCAGGGAACAAAACTGTCTTTCTGCTACATTTCAAATACAGACATTGTCTTGATCTAGGGTTCAACATGGCTAGTCAAGGCACGAACCCAGAAAATGTATTTTTCACATCTTGGTTAATTGGAAATAAATGTCCTTTACATATACCTATGAGGTGCGGAAAGAGAAAATGCTCCTTGAAGCTGGGAGCATGTCAAACAGTGACATGTATTTAGGAAAGAGGGCCCCTCCACTGTCATAATTTACATGACTGTGACATGAAAGGCTCCTGTGTTCCTGTAAACCCTACAACATCTGCAATGAGTCTGAAACAACCTAACCCCCTGGTATTCTGATGACTAAATGAAATGAAATGGGCATATTTGTTAAAGTCAGCCGGGAAGCCACACGACTTGGTTAGTTCCCGAGTTCATAAATTTAAGTCAGAGCAAGAGGAGCAGGGGAAGCTCAAGTGAACCAATTTACCCTAAGTGCAAATGGCAGTTTTGTTATTTGGTGTCAAAGTTACCAGTCCCACAATGACAAGCTGCCATAACACATTTTCTTGCTCACTAAAGAACAAGGATTTCGTTGGTTAATATTCCTCACAATGCTCCTTTTCATAATTTACAACAACTAGATGCTGATAGGTTATTTAACATTTATGAAGTTAAGATGTAATCAGAAAAACCCTGATTATCTTTACAAATAAAAAAGTTAAATTATTCAACTTTTTTTTTTTTTCTCCGTGGCTTCATTTCACAGCAGGTGCATACTTTACAATGGGACAAGTCAATCAAATAATCCTTTTTTAAAATCTTTTTTTAGGAGCTGGAGCAGGAACAATTCTAAGAGGAAAACTATTAATTCGGTTTGATAGCTGCATTTGCTTCAAAACACTGGTTGCACTTAATGTTACGCTTTGAACAAATCAGCCTAAATTCTTTGTTGCATAGGTAGGCATATCTCGGTTATGCCCTTTCGAGGGTTTGGAAGTGAAACAAGACTCTCTTAAACACAAATCCGTAACAACTGTATGGAAATTTTACATAAGTTCATATAATAGTGGTCATTTTATACCCTTTCTACCTTAATAGATAGTAGAGTTCATGACAGGAAGGACAATGTCTCATTCTTTTTTATAACTCTCAGTGTGTCTAGCATTATGCCTTGCCCCTGAGTGGGGGCTCAGCAAATATTTTCATGTTCATTAAAGTGAATAGATAATTCAGTATACCCAAAGGCTAATGAGTTATATCTCATGAAATTTTAAGCTATAAATAAAACACTCCTACTGGGTTAGTGTATGAGCTGCTCTTAAATTACATTGTCCTCATTCATATTTGCTATATTTAAAGCAAAATTATTTTTTAGCTTCTGAACTGGATCACAGTAGAGCTTAGAAAAAAATCATTTGTTTTCTGCATTGTTTATGTAGAAAAATGATGAGAAAATAGCACAGTGATTTTGATCGTAGAACTTGGAGTCAGATGCATTGTGGGTTGGCTCCAACATATTTGTGATAAGTAACCTAGACAAAATAACTAAAGAGTATCTAAATTGTTCTCATTAGTAAAATAGGTAAAACAATAGACATACTATATTATACTATACCATCTGTACTATACAATAGGACATACTATATTATACTATACTATATTATGTTGTTAAAAACATTAAATGAGATACATATTAATTTCTTAGAAAAATGCCTACTACATATTAGAACTCAATAAAATTCACTAAATAACAAAAGCAAAGGCAACAAAATAAATTGACAAGTGGGACACATCAAACTAAAAGGCTTCTACACAGCAAAGGAAACCATCAATATGAAAAGGCAGCCTATGGAATGGGAGTAGATATTTGCAAACCATTTATCTAATAAGGGGCTAATATCCAAAATATACAAGGAACTCATGCAACTCAATAGCAAAATAAAAAAAGCCCAATTATAAAATAGACAAAGGCTACAAATAGACATTTTCCTTCCCAAAAGACAAGCAAATAGCTAACAGATATGTGAAAATGTGCCCAGCATCCTTAATCACCAGGGAAACGCAAATCAAGAACCACAATGAGATATCACCTCATACCTCTCAGGATGACCATTATCAAAAAGACAAGAGATCACAAATGTTGGTGAGAATGCAGATAAAGGGACCGTTGTACACTGTTGGTGGGAATGGAAGCTCATATTGCCAGTGACAGTTTACTATGGAAAACAGTATGGAGGTTCTCAAGAAATTAAAAATAGAACTACTCTGTGATCCAGCAAACCTTCTTCTGAGTACATATCCAAAGTGCATGATATCATTGCCTCACAGAGATATCTATACTCCCAAGTTCATTGCAATATTATTTACAATAGCCAAGGTATGGAAATGACTGAAGTGGCTTTCAAGGGATGGATGGATAAAGAAAACATAGTAGAGATGAAATAGCATATTATTCAGACTCATAAAAAAGAATACTTCCATTTGCAACAACATGGATGAAACTGAAGCACCTTACGCTAAGTGAAATAGCCAGACAAAGACAATAACCTTACGGTATTACCTATGTGTGGAACCTTAAAAAAAAAAAAAAACGAACTCATAGAAACAGAGTGGACTGGTGGCTACCAGGGGCTGGAAGATGGGGGAGAAAGGGAGAAGTTGGTAAAAAGGTACAAACTTTCAGTTATAAGATGAATAAGGTCTGGGGATCTAAGGTATAACATGGTGACTATAGTTAATAATACTGTATGGTATAACTGAAATTTGCTAAGAGAGCAGAACTTGTGTTCTCGCCAAAAAGACAAAAAATAAATATGCGATATGATGTTAGCATTAATTAACTTGATGGTGCAAATCCTTTCACAATTATATATGTCAAATCATCACATTGTAATCTTTAAATGTATTATAATTTCTTTTGTCAATTATACCGCAGTACAGCTGAATAAAGATTTACTCTGCTAAATAAAACATAAATCATTGAAATGAGTTTTATACTTTCTTCTGAAATTCAGCACTACGTCACTTGGTTTATGCACTTAAAGAAAACGAAAGAATTGGCACAGTTGAATCATCCCACTTAAAGCAAAGTAAATTTTTTTAGGGCGCTTAATGCCAATTTTGACTTTAAATAGATATTACCGGATCTAATACACTGCGGTTGATCAGCTAACTGAACACCAATATGCCTAAGGTCTTTAGATAGGCCGTATCGTGGCTAACTACCCTTTAATCAAAAATTGGTTAATAAAAAGCATTTTTATTCCTAACCAATATATTTTTTTCATTCCTAAGCAATATTAATTGAAATGATTTTTCAGAAGAACAGTTGCTAATTGTTTTCTCTAACGGACTAAGAGATAAATATGAATGGACACACACCAGTACTTCGAGATTATGCATTAAACCTAAATAACTCACCATCTTTAGTGAGGAAATGTGTTGAATGCAATGACATTGTTAATTAGAACATGATGAAGGACTAGAACAGTTCAAAATACAGTCATCACCTTGATAAATTAGAAAGACTCCTCATTACCTTCAGAGTTCAAATAATTTTGAGTGTTTGGATTCTGAAATAGCAGGAGTATCTCTATTCTTATCCTGAGTAAACCACTTATGTTCCAGGAACAATTTGCTTCTTCATTTTCTGTGATTTTTTTACCCATTAGTTGAACATGTATCCCTTACTCTATTTAATACAAATGTGTAAGTCCTGACCTGAGGTTGAGAGCTGGTACCAGGTGAGAAGGAATGTTTAGGAATCAGCTAGGCTGGCTGCTGTCTGTAGCTTGAATAACAATAGCCAGCTTCCAGGCAGTGTGCATTAAATGTGTACCATGCTACATCACAGACCTCACATAAAAGCAATGCAGGGTGGGCATTTGATACTCTGTTTCACAGACGAGAAACCTCAAGTTCAGAGACATTGTGGAACCTGCCCAAGGTCATGGGGAAACTAAGTGGTGGAGCCCATTCCACCTAGAAACCAGTACTCCTTTTCAGAAATAAGCAAAAAATTATGCATCCACAAGATGACATAAAATATTTTGAAGATATGTGTATGTGTCCTGTTTGTCTCTAAAGAAGAAATATGTATTTGTATGTGTGTGTGTGTGTGTGTGTGCGCGCGTGCACACATGTATGTATGTTTAGGGTTGAGTTAGTGTGGAGAGAGGGATAGGTTTCTACAGGAAGTCAAGTGTTTGATAATTTTTAAAAAAGATTTTATTTATTAATTTGATAGAGACAGAGAGCACAAGTAGGCAGAGAGGCAGGCAGAGAGAGAGGGGGAAGGCTCCCAACTGAGCAGAGAGCCCAATGTGGGGCTCGATCCTAGGACCATGAGATCATGACCTGAGCTGAAGGCAGAGGCTTATCTCACTGAGCCACCCAGGCTCCCCGTGTTTGAATAATTTTAAGCATCAGAAAATCCAAAATTTATTTATATTTGCTTGAATGACAAATTTTAGAAACTTACTACTCTCTTCTTCCATTAATTCAGCAAATATTTTAAAAGGATATGTTGTTTCTGCATCATCTGATTTGAGGTACAAATGATATGCAAAAGAGTAGAAATCTTGATTTTCTAGAGCTTGAAGGGTCTTGATCATCTTAAAACTGACATTTATCAAGTAATAATGAGCTAAAATGAACCAGGGTTTACCCGAAAGGTAAGGGAATGTCTATTGAGGCTTTAAAATAGTCCTGGAATATTCTTTTTGTGGTTATTTGAGAAATGACTCCCTCTCCTACCTAATTAAAATCTTTCAGCATTTGGAATCTGGTTTTGCTAGGTCATGCCTATTCTTTCCTGACTTTTGGTTGAATAGGCAGACTTCTGGTTACTAGTTCCTTCATGCCACAGAAGATAACTACTGTCAGGTAAGTATTTTCCCTTCAGGAACTCACCATTTTCCACAATTACTTCTTCTGGTCTAGGCATACCAAACAAAAAACATTCTTCCACAATCATTTGTATTTGCCCATAACTAGCTCTGTTTCTAGGCCCTCTGGGCTACTATTTCAAAAAACACAGTTGTATCACAAATCCAAAAGATGGTGGGAAATAAACAAAAATCTTGATTTGGATTTAAGAGTTAAGCCAAAGTCCTGGGGAGATTGCTCTTATAAGGCAGTAGTAGAGAACAGACCTGAATTTGAATCTCGGCTTTGCTTGTAACCTTGAGTATATTATATCACTTCTCTGAGATTCAAATTTCTTATCTTAATATGGAAATAATGCTATTACTTGTATCCCAGGGTTTTTATCAGTATAAACTCAGGTAAGAGAGGGAAAATGTTTATCAAAGTGTTTGGCATACGCTGGAAATTTAACAAAAGGCAAGTATAAACAAGTGATATCATTGAATATAAGTGATATTCACCATAAGTATTCTAATTATGCTTCCTCTGAATATTCCACATTCCCTGGACTTCACTTCCTTTTCTGGTAGGATTTATAAACATGGAGTAAGAATTAATTTATAGATATCATTGAAATAATAATTTATAAACTGAAAGCCCACTTAATTGCCTAAGTAATTTTCTGTTGCCAAGCAGCCACATGGACATTGTTTTCTCCCAGCAACTTACCTGCGTAAAGTCGCTCTATTCACACTGACCACAAAACAAAATACATGTGAGAAAACCCAGTTGATTTAACCATTATTTTGGTTTTGAACATTCAAGAGAAAGTGGTTCGATTCACGTTTTCAAAGAAATATTGTACCTGACCACTTTTGCTTGGTGCATGTAATTCATGATTACTAAATTTGGAACACATTGAAATCATCTGGGAAGCTTAAAAAAAAAAAATCTAGATTTCTTGACTCCACCCCAGGAGATTCTGGTTCAGTAAACTTGGGGTTGAGAACCGGTCTTTGCAAAAGATTTCCAGGTGATTCTAATGTTTGTTCAGGTTTGGGAACTGTAGGTATGGACTACTTGGCCCAATTTTCAGCTCTGCTTATGATGTAATCATTTCATAATGGTCTAGGAGTATGATGAGTACCTTGAAAGCTCTTGATTGTGAGCAAATAAACAACCTCTGGTTATAACAAGTTTGTTTTCTTTCTGTTTAAAATATATATTTGTGACTCTTCAGGAACAGAAAAATGTTTTTATTATCCAAATCAAAACACAGCATGAGGTACTTTCCAATAAAATCAACTGTAGATTATACACAAGTCAAAATCATCTGCCTGTTTACAGAGTTCAAAATCCTTCTAGGCACCAGGAAAAAAGTTTAATTTAAGATTTTAATCTTTTCATATATTACAGGGTTTAGGTAATGGATTTTGTACAACTGAAACTAAAAGATTGACAGGTCTGGATATTATAGATTTATTAACCATTGGTTACATGGTCAGAGTTAGTGTGTGAAGCTTTTCTACAATACCCCAAGGATGTGCTAGAGTGAACAATTTCTACAAAGCCTGAGGTAGGCAAGAGTTAAGGTTACGTTAAAAAAAGCCGAAGCTGTGCTTTATTTCACAACGATCTTTTTCTAAGTGTAAACATTATACACTGAGCATAAAAATATGATGTTGAACTCAAAGAAAAATATGATAAAATGCTGGGAAATTCAAGAGAAGTCTTAAACATTTACAAATGCAATCCTGCAGTGCACTGTTTTATCATTTTGAAAATGGGGCCCTTGGCACCTAGCAAAGGCTGGAGCAAATACATTTTAAAAATAAATAATTGAAGATAAAAATAATTCTCCAAAAAAAATCATCACTATTCTCAGGCTAATGTCCAGAGCCAATGTATGCTGATTATATAAATTACCTCATTTAATCTTTACAACCACCCAAATATACGTACTACCCTTGTCTCCATTTTATAGCTGCACCAAACAGAGACTCAGGGAGAAGCACTGACTTGCTTATGTCAGCTAACAGGTGGCAGAATTGGGATGCACGTCCTGTTTTCTCTTTCATCTGACATCCATTGTCTTAAAGGAAAGGTATCTTCAGATAAGCAACTTATGTGTATAATAATGTTAAAATGACAAGTGATTGGATAGGCCATGGAACCCCCTGATCACATGGCTCAGAAATCACCAATTTTGCTTATCATCTTGGACTTTCTCTTATTGTTCTTTGAGAATTTGGAGTGTGGAAGACTCTGGTGGGAGTCTGAGAAATCTCTGGATCATAGGCAAAATCCAGTTCTAGACTGGCTCTTTTCTGTTTCTTTTTACATGATGGCACAGAAGCACCACAGCTCCATAAAGACGCCAAGGAGAAATATGCTGGAAGACAGCGAGATAGCACGCTGGTCCACTCAAGTGGAGATGGGTTCTGTAAAGGGATATGTAAGTTCGTATGTTTTCCACAGCAGAAGATACGGGTTTTCTTCCACTGAAGTTAAGAATGGAGTTCAAGAAGATCTACGCTCCTAAAACTGAGGTAAGGATTACAGGGCTGTATGACACAGGCTGGGCTGGTGATCATTCCTTTGCTCTAATTTAATGTGCTGTATATTCATTTTAAAGCAAAGGTGGATGGAGTCATTTATATTTAATATCTTAGAGAGGCTTACCTTTTTCTTTGCTTATAAAGAACTTGATAAATTTTCTCCTGTGAATTCGACCAAATTAAGACCCTTCTGTTTTTGTTTTTGATCTTAGATTACGACATCAGAAGGATGCTGGTTGATGAGAACTTAAGTTTTATATATTAGGCCTCTATGTTACCTTCTTGGCTCTATTGCCTGTTTGTTTGCTTGTTTAGTTTTTATTTTGATTCCAGTTAGTTAATGCAGGGTGCTGTATTAGTTTCAGGTGTACGATAGAGTGATTCAAGAATTCCATCCATCACCCAGTGCTCATCACAGCAAGAGAGCTCCTGAATTCCCATCTCCTATTTAACCCATGCCCACCACCCACGCACACTCTGGTAACCATCAGTATATTGTCTGTAGTTAGAGTCTGTTTCTTGGTTTGTCTCTCTTTTTGCTCTTTTGTTTTGTTTCTTAAATTCTTCGTGAGTGAGATCATATGGTATTTGTATTTCTCTGACAGACATTTCACCTTGCTTTATACTCTCTAGCTCTATCTATTCATTCCTTTTTAAGGAATGAATTCCTTTTTCCTTTCATTCCTTTTTATGGATGAATTTTATATATGTATATAATATGCACATTAATATAACATATTATTAATATACATATTATTAATATATATGCCATCTTCTTTATCCATTCATCAATTGATGGACACTTGGGCTGCCTCCATATCTTGATTATTGTAAATAACGCTGCTATAAACATAGAGGTGTATGTATCCTTTGAATTAGTGTTTGTTTTTATTCTTTGGGTGAGTACCCAGTAGTGTGAATGCTTGATCATAGGATAGTTCTATTTTTAACTTTTTGAGGAAACTCCATACTGTTTTCCTCAGTGGTGGCAACAGTTTACATTTCCACTAACAGTGCAAGAGGGTTCCCCTTTCTCCACATCCTCACCAGCACCTGTTGTTTCTTGTGTTTTTGTTTTTAGCCACTCTGACAAGTGTCAGAGAATAACTACATTGTAGTTTTCATTTGCATTTCCCTGATGATAAATGATGAAGAGCATCTTTTCATGTCTGTTGGTCATCTGTATGCCTTCTTTGGAGAAATATCTGTTCATCTCTTCTGCCCATTTTTAAATTGAATTATTATTTTTTGGGTGTTGAATTTTTAAAGTTTTTTTATATATTTTGGTTACTAACCTTTTATCAGATATATCATTTACAAATATCTTCTCCCATTCTGTAGGTTGCCTTTTAGTTTTAGTGATTGTTTCCTTCACTGTGCAGAAGTTTTTATTTTGATGAAGCCCCAATAGTTCATTTTTGCTTTTGTTTCCCTTGCCTCAGGGGACCTATCTAGAAAAAAGTTGCTACACCAATGTCAGAGAAATTACTGCTTGTGCTCTCTTCTAGAATTTTCATGATTCCAGATCTCACATTTAGGACTTTAATGCATCTTGAGTTTATTTTTCTGTATGGTATAAGACAGTGATCCAGTTTTATTCATTGCTGGTTGCTGTCCAGTTTTCCTGAGAGCATTTCTTGAAGGGACTGTCTTTTTCCCATTGGATATTCTTTCCTGCTTTGTCGAAGATAAATTGACCATATAATTATGGGGTTTTGTCCCTAGGCTTTCTATTATGTTCTGTTGACCTACATGCCAGTACTGTACTGTTTGAATTACTACAGCTTTGTAATATAATTTGAATACTGGAATTGTGATGCCTCCAGCTTTGCTTTTCATTTCTCAACACTGGTTTGGCTATTCAGAGTCTTTGGTGGTTCCATATAAATTTTAGGATTGTTTCTTATTATTTTGGGTGCAGTTATAAATGATATTGTTTTCTTAATTACTCTGCTGATTAATTATTGGTACATATGCATATGTAACATATTTCTGTACATTGATTTTTATCCTGCAAACTTTACTGAATTCATTTTTTAGTTCTAATAGTCTTTTGGTGGAGTCTTTTAGGTTTTCTATGTATAGTTTCATGTCATCTGCACATAGTGAAAGCTTTATATCTTCCTTACCAATTTGGATGTCTTCTATTTCTTTTTGTTGTCTAATTGTTGTGGCTAGGACTTCCAGCACTACGTTGACTAAAAGTGGTGAGAGTGGACATCTTTGTCTTGTTCTTGACCTTTGGGGGAAAAGCTCTCAGTTTTTCTTCATTAAGTCTGATGTTTGCCATGGGTTTTTCATATATGGTCATTATTATGTTGAGGTATGTTCCCTCTATACCCACTTTGTTGAGGGTTTTTATCATGAATTGGCATGGTACTTTTTCAAAAGTACAACTTTTTGGCTGAGATAATCATTCAAGTAAATGAAAAATATATCTTTGCTAATTATTTTATGGAATGGACTTGTTGATGGCCAACATAGTTGCTAACCAATTGATCTCAGTGCATGTTCTACTGTAGCTAAACTTATTCTGATGGAGATAATAGAAATTTGTGTCAATTTTATCTGAAGACTAGATATTAGAGATAAAATCACATTTTGAAGTGAATTTAACACCTTAATCCATTTTAAATTTTACTGCAACAGCATTTCCATACTTTCCTTATGTTAAAAGACAGAGCAAAGAGATTTCACTTTAATCCTTATTCCACAGTGTTAATGCAATCAGATTTGTACCTAAGGATGAAGCTTACATCAAAATATAATAATTCACTAAGCCATAAAAGCAACACACTAGTGACTAAATGGCACAATGGAGGCTATATAGCTTAGAGGGGCAAAATTCAACTACCATAACTGGCCACAATCTAATAGAAAGGGTAGAGTAACTATTGTCTTTCTGAATTCCTTACTCACTGCTATAATAAAGGCCGAATCATATAACATCAATGATCCAATCTTGGGAGTCCTGCAGAATGAATGTTTGAGGTCATTCAGATCTATATGACTTACCTGGGTTGTATATAAATAAGAAGGCAGATTTTAGTACTTAAAAGAAAGTATTACTTTTAAAGAAAAGAATATATCTATGTACCTATATATCTTTATCTACATACCTACATCTGTATCTATATGTATATATGCATATACTTATTTATGTATAGACTTAGGAATTGGTTTGGATTATTCTGTTTGTACTTATCCAGGAGACAGGCTATTTCCTTCTGCTTTACTAAATTTACATTTCCCTCCTTATCTTCAATTAACTTTCTCTGAAATGTTTTACATACACATATGCATGTGCACACACATGCACGCGCACACACACACACACACACACACACACACACACACACACAATTTTATTTCTTTACCTGGTGGGGTCCAAGCTACAAATATGGAATAAGGCCCGATTACTGTGATATTATATGGAGGCTGGATTTCTTCTGGTGTCAGTACAGGTGTTTGTACAATGTAATCATCACTAGGATTGCTGCCACCTCCAGTTGTGGCTTCCAATTTATAAATGTATCTATATTAAAAAGAAAGGATTGTGATAAGGCAATGCACAAGAAACTTGAACAACGGTTGCTGGGCTTTCTCTCCATTGCTTAGTCCTAAATTATGACAAATTGCAAATTTTCTGCTCCCTGTCCACAAACATCATTGTTGACTTAATTTTTCCAGAATAGGCATCACTCTCTCTAGACTGTCACTATTTCTGCCCCTTCCCACTTTATTTTTAACCTGCTAGTAATCAATTAGATTTCAGGAAAGTCTTTGAGTTTGTCAGTAGATTGTGAAGGATTCAAATTAATCTTCCCCATTGTTTTTTTTTTTTTTAGATTTTATTTATTTCTTTGACAGACAGAGATCACAAGTAGGCAGAGAGGCAGGCAGAGAGAAAGGTAGGGAAGCAGGCTCCCCGCTGAGCAGAGAGCCCGATCCAGGGCTCCATCCCAGGACCCTGAGATCATGATCCGAGGTGAAGGCAGAGGCTTATCCCACTGAGCCATCCAGGCGCCCCAATCTTCGCCATTTTTAACTAGGTTGGAGTTCAGGGAAATATGCTTAGAGGAAGATGTTTCTAAATTGATCTGCTACTCTCTATAATAATACTGAACTGATCTCTACTCTCTGCAGTAAAACATCTGTTGATCTAAGATACATTTTGTTTCTGCTGAGATATGAATCGGAATGAATTGCAAATATGTGGAAATTTCCCCCCAAAACCATTCATACCTATATAGAGTGCAGCAAGTAGAGAAAACATTATATTAGAAGAAAAGTTAGTTGATGTAAAACAAAACTCTTTAAATCTTTTTTATTGCTAGCTTAGGCATGCATGTTTTTGAAGACAATTTGATAATTTTTTTAAAGTTTAATACTTAGTCTATTTTATATACTTAAAAGATGTCATGTACTCTAAAGACTAAAGTTGTGACTTAGCACTTGAGTCTTCAACATCTGAAGTGAATTAAAAGATCTAATCAGTTATGGAACGGCTACTGAACACAGACATTATTCAGCCAATTAATTTATTATTGTTTTATTTTGAGGTGCACTCTTTTCAGCCCTGAAGAATTTTAAATTCTAACTATATGATCGGTAAAATTTTTCTTTAGTTCACCTGCTGTTGGGCTCCAGGTTTTTATCAGTGAAATTCTGCTCCTCAGTGCCACCCAGGAAAACCAAGGTTCCGTTACGACTCAATTGATACTGAGAGATGAGGCCATTGGGCTTTTCTGGCGGACTCCAAAATAACTCCACTGTTGTGGAATTGATGATAATGTGTCGAGGTGTCACCCAAACCCCTGGAAAAAAAATAACACAATGAGGTTTTACTGTTTGAATAAAATATATACCTTATCAAAAGTCACACCACAACCTCACATCTTACGATATTTTTGTCTGTTGTTAAAAAATCTCAGGGTGAAGCAACCAAAATACATTTTCCTTATTTTAGAGGTAAAATATACAATTGGGTATAAATGCACATTTTAGTGCTTTATTTTATTTGTAAATTGTCTTTAGAAAGTGAATGTCAGACATTTAGTGGTGGAAGATTTCTCTGTATCTGCTGTGACCCTGAGTTTAATCAAGGCCTGAAGTACTACCCAGGAATTTTAAACTTTGATGCCTATATACTTGGAATATGTGGAAGTAATCATAAAGTAGTATTTACCTGAATTATCAAATTCAATGAATAACATACTTTGCCTTTGTCTCTCTGATACAATGCTCTATGCTTCCTTTCTTCTTTTCTCTCATTTACTGGCTTCTCTCCCCCTACTGGATCTCAAAAATGGGCCTCAGAGACCTAGGCTTTCTCCTTTCCCTTAGTGCTTCCTCTTCTTTCTTCTCCTCTTGTTTTCCAACATTCACTTTCTAGGTGCTCTTCACCTTACTCTTAGTTTTAAGTATCATCTATAAGTTGAACACTACCAATTGTATATCTCTAAATGAAAACTCTCTTGAGCTTCAGACTCCTGAACCCAGCTGTCAACCTGACCCCTCCATGTGGATGACTGACTAATTAATTATCAAAACTTAAAACATCTAAAACAGAACTCTTGGTTTTTCTGTTACAATCTATTCATCTCCCACTTTTGTCCATCTATTCATTTTCTTGTTCAAAACACACAAAATATTATTCTTGAGGCTCCCATTTTTTTCAACTTCAAATGCAATGTCATCATATCTGCTCATTCTACCTTGAATGTCTCTAGTTCTCCATACATTTAGTGCCATCTCTTCTGATCCAAGCTGCATTTTTCTCTTATGAACCTCTACCATAGCCTCTAAACTGGTCCCTGGGTTTTAATCTTGCCCTTCTCTGTTCACGTAATCTTCATAAAAGTAGACAAAGTATATCAGAGCACCCGGGTGGCTCAGTTAGTTAAGCATCTGCCTTCGGCTCAGGTCAGGATCCCAGGGTCCTGGGACTGAGCCCTGCATCAGGCTCCCTGCTTAGCGGGGAGCCTGCTTCTCCCTCTCCCTCTGCTCCCTTGCTCCTGCTCTCTTGCTCACTCTGTCTCAAATAAATAAATAAAATCTTAAAAAAGAATATGAAGGATATATATAAGTCATTGTAATCTTTGTAAAATATACAACCCTTTTGAAATGATTTCTATAATTCCAATTCCTTATGATAACCTGAACAATCCTACATATTTTCTGGTTATGGTCTACCTGGCTCCAGCCACAGCAGACTCCTCTCTATCCCTAGAATGCTTCCAGTTCTTTCTTACCTCTAACCTTTCGTACTTCCATTCCTTCTGTCTGGAACTTTTGGTTCTGACAACATGACATTTTTGTAACTTATTTTCATAGTTCAGTGACCTGTACAGGTATCATCTTCACAGGGAGGTCTTATTTGACCAAACTTCTCTCATGATAACTTTAATCTTATCTCAAGTGATCCCAACCTACTTTCTCTCTATCCTAGGTCCTTTTCTATTTTCCTTTAACACTGATAATATCATAATAATTTTTCTTGATAGTATCATTATTTCTATGTTACAACTGCATGATCTGCTTCAATATAAAGTTAGTTTCCTGAGGGGAAGAATCTCCTCTGTCTTATTTCTCAAGGTCTTAATGCATAGATAGTACAATGCCTAGTTGATACTGAATAAGTAAATTAATTATAAATACACACAAATTACTATGTTAAGCATTGTAGGCAGTTCTGGAGAATGTAGGTGTGAGTAAAATATGGCTCATTCCTACAAGGAGTTTACTCTCCTGTGTAAAAGTTAAAATAAATACACAGACAACTGTCATTCAAGGTCAAACATTCAGATACTCTTATAGATGTACAAACATGTCGATGGGGAACCTAGGCAATGAGGAAGATCAATCCAGCCATTTCATGTCATCATCTAGGTATCCTCTGAATGGACACTAATTCTCTTCTTCAGTTTTTAAGAACTCATGAAATATTAGGTTCCCTGTAATCAATAGTTTTTGGTTGATTTTATCTCTGGTGTAAGTTATTCAGTATGGGATAAGATTTCAACACTTTTAAAAGAAAAATTTTCAGGACATTCTAATGCAATTTATTTAGGAACATCCTAAAGAATCAAGATAGATTTTAAAACAGCTCAAACTTGCTGATTTTTAAAGGAACAACTTATTTCTAAGAAGAAAGTAGTTCATTTTGTTCTGAAATAGATATTTGGATAAATCCACAAATCATAGTATACGTTTATGTCTCAGTTTCTCTGCCAGTCATTGTTAGATGAGTCAACCAACTAATTAGAGTTCTGTTTCAAACATGATATTAATTTGTTGATTTAAGAGATAAAGTATAAAATTTCATTCATAATCTGTTTCCTGCAATCCTGTCTTTTTCACCTTTAAGGATGTATTAAAAATCACCAAGGTGCTAAGAAGGCTTTTGCTTAGTTTCCACTTTGAATCAGTCGGTCAGCCTGTGGATATAGAGGAGTGAATGAAATAACATGAATCAAGATTTTGGGTTTGTTTCAGGTTTTAAATAAAAATTGAGTTTCATATTTATGCAAGCTGGTGAAAGCTCTGGTTTTGTTGGTAACAACCCTGTATCCACTGGGTTGGAAATAAGAGGAAACTGAAATGTGTAAAATATACTACATGCCATATGGTTTTACTTGTATAATGATATGGGGACACTATTATGTTAGCAGTTGCAAGAAATCTTTGATAGGATAAGACCCACTTTTGGTGAAATGTCTTAATGGGTCCCAGGTAGAGAATCTGCTTTCCTCTGTGAGCCTGAGTCTCAGGTGGCATCAGAAAAACCAATCCTATGTAATAGAAGGTCAGAGTTGAGACAATTCAAGGAAAAGAAGAGGATGGTCATGAGGTCAAAAGGAAATCATCTCGAAGGTGGGCAGGGAGGAGGTAATCTAGCTGAGAGGTATAAGAAGGAAAGGTCAGAAGGAAACCTTGGTGGTAGGTCTTTTGCAATATTAGCTACCAAAAAAAGAACACGTCTATGAGATTTGTTTTACATTTATTTAGAGTGCCACGCAATATTATCCACTTCTCATTTCTCTTCAAATCTTCATTCTAATTTAAAAATACCAATATTTATTATGGATTGGCTTTCTTTTGGAAGCCCGTAAGGGGACTCAGTTTTGTATTGGCTGATGTCCTGGATGCCTTGACTTCTAGACTATTATGATTTATAAATTTATCCAATATTCCACCCAATTTTGTGTCATTTTCTGTGTCAGGCACTGTGGATGTAGGGATAAGGACATATAGTCCATACCCTTCAAAGGACTCATAGTATTATGGTGAATAAAGATGACTGAATAAAAATTTATAATCCACTTTGCCAAATGCTTTAGGAAGCATAGTGCTTTGGAGTACTTAGGAAAGGTAGCAACACAGACCTGGAATAACACAGGGATGGGTGGAAAACAGATTTCTAGAAGGGGAGGACATGTGAGCCAAATTTTTTAAAAAATGGGTTAGCTGAGTGAGGATGTAGGAGAGAGATCTAAACTGAGGGGACCCACACAAAGTCCTTGAAATACAGGAAAGTATGGTAGAATTCCAAGTACCTCAGCATGACTGGTGCATTGGATGGCATGTGGGAAAAACTAAAAGACTCAATGGATAGCAGAGGTTAAAATTTGAGGGATCTATTTTGCTTTACTTAAATGTGGATTTTTTCTTTTTCCTGGAAGGAAGTGAGATTTTATGGAGCTGACTAATGTGAAGTATGTCTATTTTGGCACAAGGGGGAGAAGAATTAATATGAGAAAGAGGAGAAATAACTAGAGGCAGGAAGACTAATTATGGGAAGTTAAAGGCATCTGAACTAAGTCAACACCAAAAGGGATATAAAGGAAGTACACATTCAAAAATTCCTTAGATTTATTAATTTACAATTTAAATTAAAATTTATTATAATTTAATAAAAATTGTTAAATATAATAAAATTTAATAAAAAATAAAATTAACTTAAAATTAATTAAAGTCAATAAGATTTTATGAAGAACGGCACATTACAACCTAAAAACAAGGTACACATTAAGAAGGTCCATTTTGGGCTGATGAGGTGGATGATAGTTCTTGGAGGAGGGAAAAGGGAAGAAAAATAAGCTAGGTAATGAGGAGAGAGATTTTAAGTGTTGAAATACTGAGACTGAAGTATTTGCAAAACACCTAAATGAAAACATCTATAGATCGGTGGATGCACAGGTCTTAAATCTATGTGCAGGCTTTGTGAGAGCTGAGGACTCTGGGAGCTTGTACTTGAGAATTCCAAGAGATACTGTGGTGTTCCAAGTGCAAAGAGTAGAGGAAGAATCTAAAGGAATGTCAACAGTTTAAAAAAAAAAGTCAGAGGAAGAGAGATCTAGAACACAGCTGAGAAAGATTCACCTTCTTTTCCTTTTTCCCCCCATATGACCATTGCTGGAGGTAAGCATGCCTGCAATTTTGCACCACTGAACTCTAAAATTAGAGTTTGCTGATATGGCAGCACTCCTAAAAGGAAAACAAAAATCCAACTTGAACTCTCCCTATTTGACAGAAGGTACACAATTTTCTGTGAGGATAAAACTGTAGAGAATTATGTCCGACTTATAATGAGGTAGTAATGTACGTTAGGTTTTTTTTTTTTTAAGATTGAAAATGAGAGAGAAAAAAATGAGAGAGGACCATATGAACCAATGCTTCTTTTCATTCTCTCCATTTCTGCTTAGGACACTCAAGTGTTAGACTTTCAAACTATGTTGGATTCACTCAAATAGGCATTTTGTAATTAATTATATTTGGGTTACTAATTTAACACAAGATGATATGCTTATTTCCATGTTACAGTAAAACAACAGAACTTAATGTTGCTGTTGATTTGTTCTCCTACAACCCCCAACTTAAGTAGTCAGACTACATTTATTTCCCATACAAGTTATTCACAAATGGAACTTATACAGGCAGAAAATGGATTCTTTATCCATGTTTGTTCTGCAGAAGAAAGCCCATTTAGTTTATTATTCCTGTGCACAGTTATTTGTGTTAAAGGAAAGGTGTACAACGTTAAAAAAAGAAATCAAGGAAAACATTTCTCATCTCACTCTCCTGTGTTGTTGAAAGCTATAATTTTTAAGTCATGAAATCTGAGCTTTTTCCAGAGTTTTTTTTTTTAAAAAGTGGGAAAATAGACACATATTTTCTAAGAATTTAAATATCTGGATTTGATGAGTACACTGAAGCAAGAGACCCTGTTATTTTACCAGGTTTGAGCTGCAGCCAAAACTGTTTGATAGATCCTTTAGAAATTATCCATTATCATCAAAGTATCCATTTGATAGTTTACCTTTCCAAAAAATCCACTGCTGGTTTCTTCCTTTCAAAGGAACACTAAGCTTTTTGACATGAAACATTCTTTATATAGAAAACATCATTAGTGAAATCCTGGTGAGGAGCCATATGCCCCATATGTGGAATTTTCCATTTTATTCCCCATTTACTGGTAGGAAGTTCAGGTCTAATATTCTGAGGTACAACAATCCCTTTCATTAGAAGAGTAATGGACAAGCAGTTCAGGACTCTCCAATGGTAATTAACATCATATTTCTGTTCAGAAACTCATGTATGCCTCTGTTTCCCCCACATTTAAAACAGGCTGATAATAAAGATAAGCAAAATAGTTGATCACTATCCCAAGCTTCTGAGCCTATCTTTCTTCTAAAAGTAAATGATAACACGCACCCCAGTTCCCAACCCACTGGTAACCATTGTTATGTGTGTATGCTTCCAGAATTTTTTCTGAATTTTTATTTATCTATGGAAATGAATATAATTTTCTATGCATTTTTATACATAAAAGATACCATGCATTAATGTAGTTCTAAATTACCTCTTCATATGTTTAGATTGTCTCATTCTTTTAAACTGAGGTATGGAATTTCATAATGTGAATATACCTGCATTTATATAGCCGTTCCCCTATGCAGAGATATTTAAATTGCTTCTGATATTTTTCCATTAAATAAAAATACCAAAAATGTTTCAATAAACATTCTGGTATATATGTCTCTTGTACATTTGTGGAAGTGGGATTTTCCGGCATAGATACTGAATGTGAAACTACTGTGTCATAGAAAATCAATGTTCTAAATTTAATAGACATTGCCAATTTGCCTTCCAAGGTGATGATCCCACTTTATATCCCCTCAACCTGTGTTGGATTCTGTATCTCCTCTAGTGTTTATTTGTCAAAATCCTTGTTTTCCTCAGAACTCACTTGCTCCATTAAATCTTTTTTGATTTTCATAATGAGTTATAATCTCTCCCTCTTCAGATTAACCTGAGCATTCTGTTCATTTTTTTAAACTGCTGTATGATTATTATACAATGTTATATTAGTTTCATGTGTACAACATATTTATTTGGCAATTCTATACATTACTCAATGATAGATGGGGTCACCATCTGTCACCAGACATTATTAAAACATTATTGACCATTTGTTCTTTCTTAACATCACCTTTCAGATTCTCTCTCTCACTTTTTTTTTTTTTTAAAGATTTTATTTATTTATTTGTCAGACAGAGAGGCAGGCAGAGAGAGAGGGAAAGCAGGTTCTCCGCTGAGCAGGGGACTGATGTGGGGCTTGATCCCAGGACCCTGGGATCGAGGCTTTAACTCACGGAGCCACCCAGATGCCCCCTCTCTCACTTTTTAAAAAGACTTTATGTATGTATGTATGTATGTATGTATGTATGTATTTGAGTGGCAGGGGTGGGAAGGGGAGCAGAGGAAGAGAGAGAATCCCAAGTAGACTCTGCACTGAGCCTGGAGTCCAACACGGGGCTCAATCTCACCACCCTGAGATCAAAACCCTGAGATTACGACCTGAGCTGAAATCAAGACTCCAACGCTTAACTGACTGAACCACCCAGGCACCCTGATTCTCTCTCTTAATTTAAGTGTAAGTACTTGTCCTGTGTCTTTGACTTGATGGTAACTTCATGGCAGCAAGCACATCCTTGTTATATATCAGGCATTCCAGAAATAGTTAACTTTTGATTTTTTGAGGAATTTTATATCCCAGTACATAATAATTTTTTCACTGAAAACTAAATTTAGGAGGTTTAAACAACGGAAAGCAAAATTTATGTTGGGAGGCTTACAGTTGAACCAAACCTGAAGAATGGGAGCCTAGAATATAATTTATCGACTTTACTCCTTCTTCGTTTGAAATGAAAGGGTTTATAGAATTCACTTCAAAATGCCATATGAAAACTTCTCCCAAATCATGGATATATTTTTTTAAATTTTTTAATTACCTTCAGGGGCTGCCTGCAGCGTCTGACCTAGAAAAGGCTCACTTGAAGTGCATCCAACAGATGTACAAGCTGTAAGTGTGAAGCTGTAGTTGGTGTATGGCTGGAGACCTAGAAAGAGCAAACAAGAAATAAAGTACATCTTGAGAGGATTATTTATTATCAATTAAGCACTGAAAGTAACATGCAGAGTTGTAGATATGATTTCCAAAAATTTTAAAAGCAGAAAACACTCTTTAATGGAGATAGGAACTTCATAAGCATCTTGATATAAATAGAAAATTCATTTATCATTAATAAAGTAATAAATTCTCAGCCTTAGAAGAAATCTTAAAATTCATGCAATCCATCCACCCATCCATCTTTCTCCTGATTCTCTTGTCCAAGAGGTAACTGAAAAGACTGCCTTGTCTAGGTAATCAGAGTACTCATCTCTCAAAGAGCCTGTTCCATCTTTAGAGAGCTCTAGAGTTCTCCTTATTTTGTTTGAAAGTCCTTCTTTATATTGTGGTGAATTCTTTCCATCACTTGCACCCCTAGGGACATAAAACAAATCTAATTTCTTTTCCACATGACAGTTCTTCAAATATTTGTAGACAGTTACCAAATGCCCCCTGAGTCTTTTCTTCTCCAGGCTAACCATCCTAGTTTCTGCAACTGCTTCTCATATGAGAAGGGGTGGAAAAAATAAAAAGAAGGTTAGATTCAAAATTTTTTTACCCTCAAGTCATATTCAGCTTATATTCATACCACCCCCCCCCTTTTTTTTAACTTTGCTCTTCTTCACCATGTGTGCCCATAGAGTACCAGCTCATCTTTAACTTCTGTAGTTTTTTGTGGGGGGGAATGTTGGCTTTGTCTTTATACATTGATTAAACATAATTTTATGAAGGGACAGTGCTATGGTATTCAGAATATGACACATCCCAGTAACTGCTCAATAATTTCTCAGGAAAAATATAATACTCAAGTTACTTAGCTTCTCTTTGCCTTGATCTTCTGATCTGTAAAAATGGGAAATACAGCAACTAGCTTTTAAGGCTCTTGTGAAGATGAAATAGGTTACTTAGAGAAGTCCTTTCTTTGAGCAGAACCAACCTTAAAACTCAGCAGCATTCGACAAGGCTAACATTTCTTGCCTTGATTTTTGGGAAAATCCAAACAATGCCAAAGCTCAAAAATTTTCCCTTTCTTAAATAATAAGACTTCGTCTATATGTTGAATAATTAGGCTAAGTGAGAGCATTGCTCTACTAATTATTATATTAATTTTTCATGAATTCTGAACTACATTTTCACATATATTGTTCTTCTGGTAGGTGACTTTTCCCAGAGACATTCATGAATCACTCTGTGGCTTTGTGTAGATTTTTGCTCAAATGCTACCTTTTTAAAAGATTTTTGACTACTCTGTCTATACGCTACACCCAGCAGCTGTTATTCCCTCAAATCACTTTCTTCTTCATAGCCCTCAACATTATCTGATGTTTTATTATTTCTGTATATTCATTGTTTGTCTCCCCCTCTAGGGCATAATCTCTAAAAGAGCACAAACGGATCTGTATCTAAAAGATCCCAGCATATCCTTCGAATAATGACTGGCACAAAGTAGGTGCTTGTTAAATGAGTCAAAAATTAATTTAACTGATTCATTTAGTATTAGAGCAGTCGTGTGGGTTCTCTGCTAAAGCAATAATGTTCTGCAGCTGGAGCTGCTTCAGAATTCAGCTTCAAAACCCTTTGTGTTTCCTTATCAATTTAGTGATAAGATGCAGATACTTATTTGATTGTAATCTTCCATTAGGTTGCTATGGAGGATTTACATAATTTTGATACTTACCTGATTTATAGATAAGAAATGTGATGAAAGATCTAAGCCATATCCAAACCATATATGTTTGATAAAAACTTATGGGAAAATGCTAAAGATTATAAAATACAGAGCTCAAAAGGATAAAGGAGGACTCTTCTAAGAATGAAGGTCAGAGACGGCAGTGGCGGGCTGATTCCGTCTAACAACGCACCCTCTTTACTCTTGCTGCTGGAAAAGGGGGTCTAGACCCTTGTAGCACCATTTCATCTGAATAGCTCAATTTCTCACTTACAATGTAAGCCCTTAGAAGGTAAGGCTTATGTCTTTGAGGGTTTTTTCATCATATTTTCTCAGTAGTGCCTATTGTAGGTGTTTGATGTTTGTTAAATAATATTTAAAGAACACAAAGCCCATACAAGTGCTCTATAAAGATGTCAGGCTATGATGTCCATGACACGCAGTCAAAGTGTGATCTGACCAAGCAGGCCCTTCCTCATAATTCCATGGGTATCTCTGCCGACCACCTTTATTCATTGTGTAAGCAATTCTATTCTAGTTGTAGAACACTATTAAAATAATACAAAAATTAATGGAATGTGTAAACAATAAATATTTTCTAGATTTTGTCTGAATGCCAGATGGTAACTATGGCTGGTACAAGTGAAGCAATGCTTGGTCTTTCTCTAGATTTTCCTATCAAACAAAAACAAACAAAACCCTCCAAATGAGGCCCAATTCTCCTCTTCATTTTGTGTTCTAGCTAGTCTGATTCAGACAAGTGGTGACTGCTGGAGGATATTTTAGGATGCATCTTAGAAAAGGTAGAGCAAATTTGTCATTACAAAGGCGTTCTAAGGCTGATGAGAGGTTTGAAGGTGTTTGCAATGAGGACAGCCACTAAAAAGGAAATTAATGTATATGAAAATAGTAATTGTCCTTTCCTTACAAAATCTTTCTGAAGCAAATTGAGTGGTATCCATTTTACATATAGCCCAGAACACCAGAATAAGTTCTTTAGAAATGGTACAACAGTGGAGTAGCTAGCTCATTAAGGATTTTTGATAGATTAAGGAAGGTGTGACAGAGAAGTCTGTTACAGGTATTTAAATTGGATGGTGTGGGTTGGCCTTGAAGAGCATAGGGCCAGGTCTAGTGAAGGAATATGCATCTCTTAAAGCTACTGGGGTAACAGAATCAGGGAGAAAGGATGCAGAACTAAGCACTGGGTAGAGATCCTCATTTAGGAATCCACAGGCTTTCAAAGACATTACCAATCAAGAGGAATGAATGTGATAAACTTGAGAAAGGAAACAAAAATGGAAGAACAAGAAAGACAAGAGTGGGAAGCGTGAGACTTTAAGTGAAGGAGGGGAGGACAAATGGACTTAATCTAATTCATGGGCAGTTTATCCTCAAGGACTGTGTCTGGCCCTGAAATATGGGTCAGATGGAACAAAGGTAGACATATTCACCTCATTTCAACTCACATTTGCCAGTTTGTGTCATACAACTCCACATCTGGTACGTTTACCTTCCAGAGTCCACTCACACTTTCTTTTACTACAGAGCTTCAGTTTTCCTTGTGGAAACCAGTCTTTTGGCAACCAACAGGCTCTACGCCTTGTTTAGGATTGACACCACCTGGACTGACTAGTCCTGGACACGGTTCCACATTCCAGTGTGGATGTTAGCTGCTCAGGATTGAGTCTGTGACTTCATTTAGACTACGGGAAGGCAGGCCTTGAACATGAACTTTTATTCTTAATTGCTGGTAGTTTTTTGTTCACCACATAGTGCTTGAGAATGGAAGAGACCTCAGAGGTAAAAAGAAATTGGGTCTTGGAAACATCTCAGCCTGGAGTCTACACCTGATTTATTTTTTAGTTTCAAGCCAATAAATGTCCATTTGTTAAGCCTGCTTGAACTGAATTTTCTGTAACTTCCAAGAAAAAGATTTCTAAATAATACTAATATTATAATTACTAATAATATCACATGCCAGCACACAAGTTCAGATACTTCCATGTTACACAAGGGGACCATAAGCAGCTGTTATTATGCTATGCATGTTAGAGATAGTTACAAGATTCTGGTTGAGATAATTAGCAACAACATGAAAAGGTTTAGTGGAAAAGTGAAGAGATTTCAGCTTGAATATCACCAGGACAGGAATTAGTATTCCTGCCTCACAGGTAAGAAGACTGAGGCTCAGAGAAACAAATGTTCCACAGTGAATGATTGATCAGACTGGGGTAGAGACAAAAGCACAACTTTAACACCAAACCCTGTGCCTTCCCATCACACAAGAGCTACAGCAAAGTGTATTGAAATTTTTCAACAGCTCTGTACGTTAATTAAATATGCATTATGAGAAACAGAGTTATTTTTAAGGAAATTGATTACTAAATTACATAAAAACATAGTAGCTGAAGTTGACTGAAAACCACTTGCAGGCCTTCTTCTGTGCACTCCTGGATATTAACACAATCAAAAACCTTGGTAACTCCCTGAGGCACTGCAATTATCTGCTTCTTTTAGAGGTAAGGGAGCTAGAACATAGATGGAGAAAATCAACTGTTTTTATAGAGACAAGCTTGGGCGAGGTCAGGATAGAAGTCTGGGCAGCTGGGCTGAGAAATATGGCCCAGAGCTTCTGAGACATTGGAAAATGATGACATAGGTAGCTCAAAGTTCAATGAAGTACATATATATATACATATATATATATATATATACACACACACACATGCACATATATATGCACACACAGTATACATAGTATATCTTCACAGTATATCTATACTATATATCTATATCTCTCCAAGTGGGAATCTGTATTTAAATATTTAAATACTTCCATTTTGAATATTTCCACAATCATGTACTGAAGCAGAGCAGCCTTTCTGTTAGGAGAGAAGCATGTGGAGTTAGACTATTTTTGGGTTCTAATCCCTTACCTGCTTATGAATTATGACCACGGGCCAACTTTCTGACCCTTAGGTGTCTCAGTTTCTGTACCCGTAAACTGTGGGCATGATGGTGTAGGCTGCTACTAACTTGAGGGAAGGCAATATCTGAATCCATAATTGTCTACATCCTATTTCTTAGGTGTTAGATTTTTCATGCTGTCAGAGGACTAAATTACTCACAGGCATGGTTCAGATAATCTGTAAGGAAAGCATCGACTGCCTTCAGGCATAAATGATCTACATGAACTGGATGACCTTTCATATACATGACTCCGTAAAACTCAATAAAATCAACGCATTTCAACTGGAATTTGTCGCCGTTTTAAGTGAGTCTCTACTGGTGGTCCTTAAAATGAGATATATATGAAATATTAGTAACAGGCATTGAAAAGGGCACACCAACTGAAAACGACTCATGAATTGATCAGGATGAGAAGAGGGAAATAAAGAGACGTCTCAAAGGAACCATTCTGACTGTAACTGAATCCTAAAGTCCAAGAGAAGAAGGAGAAAAGAAAACATCATTCAAGTGCTCAGCATTGAATTAAAAGAGTAGGAGATAGGAGTCATAGAGCAGAGAAAGGCAAATGCATGGAGAAAAGCCAAGCATTTAACATTTCAGTACAGTGGAGATTACAGTGGTTGCAAATTACTGAATTTCCTTATAGGGAATCATGTTCTCTTTTAAAGGATAGAAGTATACTATAACCAAACTCATGACAATTATACTTTCAAGTAACATTATATTCAAGAGTAAATGTGTATTAAAAAGGATCACCTAAAGTCTCCCTATGAATCATAAAAAATATGATTTGGAAAATAGAACCAATGCTTATGTCAGTGTCCGTTACATTTGATATACGATTTAGAGAACAGCTTGTTTCTAATTTTTTAATCTGCAGATCAATAGGAGAAGACGTTTGTCCCTTATAATCTCAGATAGCAAGTGCTACCTGAGAGCATTCATCTGGTTATTCTACCATGTCACCTGCTATTTTCTAAAGAATTACCAAATAGTCCTACAAAATAAGTAATTCTGCAAGTCCTTCCATCAATTTGGTCAGTGATGAGTTCAAGGGCTGAGAGGCCTGGGTTACTTTCAAAACTTTTCAGTAGGTGGTTATCAGATGTCGTACATCTTTTGGGCAAGAAACTTGTCTCAACACGAGTTCACTCAAACTGGGTGCTTGGCGGGGCCCCCCTGAATCCACATGTGATCTTGCTGTTGTGATACGCTTCTTTCTGCTCTTACCCGCTTTGGATCTCGCTAAGTGATGCCCTCCAGAGTGTCCCTGCTCACGGAGATTCCCGGGAACTTCCAGCACCCCCTGGCAGTGTTGGCTGAGGTGGGGTTATAGCAGGATTCTGCTTTAAATGAATAATTCTGTGTGAAAATCTGGATGTTCAAAACTGACACACCAAGATATTGTGGAATTGCTTTAGAGGCATCTAAGGCGCATTTACCGATGATTTGTTTTATGGAAGTGGACTAAGGAATGTGTCAGGAGCTCACATGCTGGAGTCCCCTCCTCATGATAGCACCGCCCACCCCAACCTCAGAAGCTATGCGTCCCTGTTAGTCAATCCCAGTTCTTGCCTGTTTGTGAGCAGCCACTGGAACTCTTTCCTGTATCAATGCTTCCAAGTAGGAATTCAGTTGAGAGCTCATGAACTGGGCATCAACACGTCAAAACAAAGGCGATCTTGCACTGCAAATGCCTGTGAGGTGACCTCATGACTTCTGCTTCTGACTACTTGTTGTTACAAGCTTAATTGTTTCTTAATTCTATATTTTGTGTGAAATGCCAGGCCCTAGTTTAGGTCCCTCTCCCCAATATCTTAGAAGTCACATTCATCCCGAGGGGCACTTCCCAGGTAAGTTACTTCTGGGCCAAATCTCTTTCCAAGTGCAGATCAACATTGAAAGTATTATTAAAATAGTCCAAGAAAAGACCCTTGCCTTTGATTTTAGTAACATTCTTATGACAAATATCTTTCTTCTCTGGAGTGTGGTGCTGTACTAGACCAAAGCTGCTTTTTACCCTACATTCTCAGGCAGAGTCTTTTCTAGAAACAAAATGTGGCTTCGGGTGGCGGCCAAGTCTGACGCTGCTCAAAAGCTCGACAACAAGGACATACACTGCAGAGACAGCAGGAGTTCTTTAGCGCTCTTGGGACGAAACAGAAACAATGATTGCAAGAAACCTGAACATATCTGAGATTTCAGGGGAAAATTTCTTTCTTCAAATATTAGTGTCCAGGTAGCTGTTGACTGTAATTCTTCAGCTACAACATTCTGTCTAAGAGCATGTTTTTTAAGAGCATACAATAGTGGTGGATGCTATGCTCTTCTTTATTCCTTTACTTTGCAAACAGCCAGGCACAAAGCTTTCCTCGGGGTTGGAAAAATGAAAAGAAAATGAATTGTTGTATGTATTTTGATAGGCCTGACGCCCAGCGGTCAGTTTTCAGGTAGCTGGAGCGAATGCAGCACGGAACATTGCGTGTGATGCTCTGAGAGCACTGAAGGCAAGCTCCAGAAGCTGTTCTGAGCACAGCATCACCATCCTAGTTGACTTCCTCTGTTCCAGTTCAAGAAACAGACTGCCAATAAATCCAGACGGCCAGAGATCAAGGCTGGCTTCCCCGGCATATGAGCCAAGATCCCCTGTGGAGTAGGGTCCAGGGCTTGATTCTGTGCTCTGTTTTCAAGCATTCTTAAGGATTAAAAAAAACCCCAAAAACATATATATATATATATATATATATATATATATATATTCTTTTCTAAAAAAAATTTTATTAAGTCTTTAGTTCAAATATAGTTAACATACAGTGCCATATTCATTGCAGGTGTACAATATAGCGATTTGGCAAGTCTATACGTGACTCAGTGCTCATCATGGTAAGTGTCCTCTACTCTCAATCCCCTTCACCTACTTCACCCTCTGCCCCAGGCCCCCCCCACTCTGGCAACCACCAGTTTGTTCTCTAGGGTTAAGTGTCTGTTCCTTGGTTTGTCTCTCCTTTTTCCCCCTTTGTTCATCTGTTTTGTTTCTTAAATTCTGCATATCAGTGAAATCTTACATTATCTGTCTTTATCTGACTTATTTCACTTAGCATTGTACTCTTTAGCTCCATCCATGTTGTTGCAAATGGCAAGATTTTATTTTTTGTGACCAAATAACATTCCATTGTAGATATATATATTTTTAAAATATATATTTTTTATATATTTTATATTATATATGTATATATACATATATATATATGGATTTAAAAAAAAATCCATCCATTGATGGACACTTGGGCTGCTTCCATCCTTTCAATCCTGGATCCTTTTTGGTTAATGTTTTTGTATTTTGGGGGCAAATACCCAGTAGTCCAATTACCAAATCATAGGGTAGCCCTATTTTTACTTTTTTTGAGGTACCTCCAAAATGCACCACTGCATTCCCACCTAACAGTGCATGAGCATTCCTTTCTCTCCACATCCTCACCAACACCTGTTGTTTCTTGTGTTTCTGATTTTCGTCACTCTGACTTGCGTGAGGTGACCTCTCACTGCAGTTTTCATTTACATTCCACTGATGCTGAGTGATGTTGAGGACATGTCTGTTGGCCATCTGTATGTTTTCTTTGGAGAAATGTCTGTTCATGTCTTCTGCCACCTTTTTTTTTTAAAGATTTTATTTATTTATTTATCAGAGAGAGAGATCACAAGTAGGCAGAGAGGCAGGCAGAGACAGAGGGAGAAGCAGGTTCCCTGCCGAGCAAGGAACCCGATATGGGACTCGATCCCAGGACGCTGGGACTATGACCTGAGCCGAAGGCAGCCGCTTAACCAACTGAGCCACCCAGGCGTCCCCTTCTGCCACCTTTTAATTGGATTCTTTGTTTTTTGGATGTTGAGTCATACCTAAATAATTTTTGGACAAAGGACCCCACATTCTCATTTTGCCCTGGACTCTGAAAATGATGTAGCCATTCCTGCCTGAGATTTAGATGTATTTGACAGTATGATTTTTGTATCCGATCAAAACAGAATAAAATCATTCAGATCCTAGTTTACTACTCAGTATTTACCCACTCAACAAATCTTCGTGAATACTTAATATGTTAAGTACTCTGATAGGTGCCTATCACAGTATAGACGATACAATGGCAAACAGGAAGCTATTGTCTGCCCTTAGAAAACTTCACATATTAGCTGAGGAATAGTGACAGGAAGAAGGAATATTGTGATAAAGTATCATAAATTCCATGAGAGCTGAGAGCCAAGTGCTGGCTACCATGGGAGGACACAGCAGAATTATCGAAACAGAAGATCCCCTTATAAGGAATTTCCACATTTTGTGGTACTGATGGTCAAAGTGTGTCCTTTTTTTTTTCTTCAAAAATGATGTGCAGGATATCTGTTCCAGTACATTAATAGTGCCTGTCCACTACAACCTGCATTTTTAGGGTGTATGCTCTTTTAGCACAGGAGATCTTCATGAGCTTCTAAGAAAATGGAAAAGGAAGGCAAATTGCTCTCTCCTTGCTAACTTAATGCTGGTGGGTCTTCCTTTTCAAGGAAAATGCAATGATAAGCAACTTTTAATAAATTATTTTGAAAACACTTTTCTCCCAGAGTTAAGAGACACATAAGCCCTTATCAAATCTGCTGCTAAAGGGGACATGATTAATTCATTTTGTTCTCAGTGGCCCTAATTATTTAGTTAATCCTTTCTCCATCTCTTCTGCCCAGTGCCCACGCTAGGAGGCCCATATATAAAGCAGTGGTAACCCGAAGTGAAACAATGCCATAACTGACATCCCAATTGTTCTGTGCAGGATGGCGGACCTGTTTAGTAATAAATGATATGAAAAGGTCTTTTATTGACAAGCTGCCATGTGCTGTTTGCATTAGCGGATATGAGAAGATGATGGTTGTTTCTCCTTCGTCCCCATGGTATTCAGCTCAGTGAGATAGCAGGAAAATGCTTCAGTTTACTTAAAGCATTGATAACACCTCTAAATAATTAACTGAGGACTTCCTGTCTTCAATTACTTAATGCTTTTTTTAACATCTTGAGAGGATTATAAGCAATTTATGGATTTCACATGATGAGTGCATTCGCCACTATTCCCACAAAGCATTTAGGGGATCATGTTTCTAAAGCTTTGAGGTAATTAAAAATAAGCATGGAGACAATGGGGCTGAGGCAAGGTGTTCGCTTTCCCTTCTGTCATTTCTAAGGACTTAGATCTTCAAGTTCCAGGATGACTGGTGCTACAACTTCATTAGCGTTTGGCTGTTAACTTAGGGAATGCCAAGGTTTTGGAAATGATGAGAAAAGCAAAACATTTATCCAGAGGGTACAGGTAGCCCTTTAATCAAACATGGGAGATGCAATGTAAAGTAAATCTGGTTGTTTTAGTTTGTTCCACGAATGCAGTAAAATACTCATTCATATCATAAAATACTTCCATAGTGAATTTGGTCAGTTAGAGAACTATGGAAACGAATGTTTCCTGGCAGATAAGGGATAGGAACATTAGATAGATCTCAGGTTTTAGATGAGCTAATGCTCAGCACCGCTGCCATCCAGCAGGGACAGCATATATAGGAGGCTGTACTTGGTGAGGTTATACTAAGATCTAAGGACTTTGCTTCCTCATGCGACAAAGACACTTCTCTTTAGGACTGTCTTGCCAAGTGAAATACTGTCTATATCTATTTAAAATGGTGCAGATGGATGAACCAAATGAATCCTAAAGGTTTCTTTTCATTTTAAGATCTTATAAAAAGTAAAACCATATAGAAAAACTTTAAAATATTTTTCCTAATAAAAGAGAACTCCTGGCATCAAGTGATGTGCATGAAATCCTCTCTGACATGAAAATATTCATTAAAAATGACAATGAGAAGAACTGGTGGAATAAAGGTGTTTTAAAGAAAAATCCTCCCAATTATTTTATAATTAATGAGGCTATCAATCCTGTTGGTGTACACATGACATTTGAATTTAGTCTGTTGGCATGTAAATGCTCATTTAAAAAAATGCAAATCAGAACAGCTCACACAGTTCAAAGCCCATGCTGGCTGAGGAGACATATGGTGTTAAGAAAAACATCCCATATCATGGTATCCCGGTTTTTTGTGAAACCTTTACTGATACAAAATCTAAATGTGTCTTAACTTGGCTTTCAAAACTCTGCAACTGACATTCCATTTTCCAAGCCAAGTTATTCTTTTGATTTTCCCCCACTACATTCTTTGGAGTTCTGCTGTGGTATCGGTCGCACTGTATTTGCAATTAGTTCTTAACTTGTCAGTGTGCCCTATCACTGGAAGCTGCTGCTTCTTCTTTTTAAGATTTTATTTATTTATTTGACAGACAGAGATCACAAGTAGGCAAAGGCAGGCAGAGAGAGAGGAGGAAGCAGGTTCCCCGCTGAGCAGAGAGCCTGATGCAAGGCTTGATTCCAGGACCCTGGGATCATGACCTGAGCTGAAGGCAGAGGTTTTAACCCACTGAGCCACCCAGGCGCCCCTCACTGGAAGCTTCCTGAGAGCAGCAATCTTGTTTTAGAGCACTTGGCTTCTGGAACTTCCTGAAGACAGTGGACATCTGTCAGTGAATGCCTGCTTGTGTGTCAGGGCATCATAGAATTAAGAGCAAATCATGAACTGATTTTTCCACCTGCGTAGTATAACCTGTGCTTCCTCTGAGGAAAACTCAGGCACACTTTCCCAGGCTTTTCTGTATTTCTTTATGAGTTTCCTGATCTCTAGTATCAATGCTCCATGCAAGCCATGGGGTCCAGTGGAAGAAGAATATTCACTCAGGGGACCTTGGAAGGAAGCTGCTGACAATGGAGGAAAAGGAAGTTTGTAATCTCTTGCCTATGGCCTCAGAACCTAAACTCACACAACTGTTTGGGATGATTCAGTAGATCTGAGTAATGAACTAAGTTACTTACCATCTCAAAGTATTCTTTTCTGTAAAATGCGAGTAATAACTCTTTTTACCACATAGATTTGTGGAGAGAATCAAACGAGATAGTACGTGCCAGGTGTCACATGGGAAAGTCATGTGTTCCCCAAACATTTGTGTAGTTTTGTGTAGCATCTACAGATGTGTCAGGGATTGTTCTAGGCACTGGAAGTACTGTATTGAACTAGGTACCGACTTATACCGAACAATATTGAACTGTATTGAACTAGGTATCCCCGACCCAATGGGGGGAGATACAGAAAACAAGCACTATTAGGTAGTGAGAGATCCATGACAAAAATAAGACCAGGTGATAACCGTGGTATAATAAAGAGGCTTCCTTAGAACGGGAATGTCAGAAAATGCTTCTCTTCTCTTCAGAAATGACATTCAAAACAAAACATGTTAATTATTATTATAATCACGTCTAGTAATTATCTGACTTTATGCCATTATACTGTACTATTATTTTTTACAGTTAATTGTAATAAATGTTATAACAAACCATAAAAATAATACGGTCACTATTAATTAACGTTAATAATAACAAATTGTCACAGTCACCTGTCAACTATTCTGTGTATTAGTTACCCACTCAGTAGATAAATGTTAGCCTCTGGACGATTTCTCCCTGCCTTCCAGTACATTCCTGGCTATCCTCATCCCATTATCTAGGAGTATATCCTTGGGGAATGAAAATGCATCTTACCGTTTGTCTGAGGGAAAAAAGAAGTTAATACTGATGCAAAAACCCTACACATAATGCATATCAAAGCCAAATATAAATTATTTCTGAAGTTATCTGCTGTTGTGGTTTATTGCTGCCAGTGTGGGCTCTTCGATTAGCATGGATAAGTGGGACCTGACCATATGTCAAGAGAACACGTCCTTTCGAAGTGACCTCATATATCAAACGCACACCCCTGGGATGCTTTGCCCCCCTAACCACAATGACAGACTCTTCCGGTAGGTTTTCCTCTTTTTTTTTCACCTGTGACCGTATGCTGCCTCCTGTCAGTGGTGCCAGTGTAGATGAGACCTTTCCCAACCTGCCTGAGCTGGTACTCTTTAAGGATGCCATTTGGTTTCTCAGGGACGCTCCAGCTCAAATGCAGAGCCTCTGCACTGGGCGCTGTGACTCTGGGCGGCAGGACGCTCTCCGGGACTCCTTGGGTAGTGGCGGCAACTACCTGCAAACAGGAATTAAACAGCAATTTGTGGTAATAGGACACTAGGTATTCTGATCAACGAGAATGTCACTTTTGTTTTAAAATGTTGTTGTCTGGCCTGGCATATCATTAGCAGGGGCTTGGAGAAACGGTCTCCTTCTTCTTCTTCTTCCTTTTTTTTCTTTTTATTCTTTTCCTTCCATCCTATTTAAACAATGAAATCTGACCTTGAATACATTACCTAAGTCTCAGACTACCATTTATCACAACAAGTTCAACAACAATTTTGATGGCAGAGTGCAGCCCTCAGTTTAAACAAGTAAAATCTGGTGGGCAGACTGTCTTGCTAGAGAACTCTTGATGACTCTCTTCCATATGGCCCATCAGTGTCTTTGCATTTTAACAGCCTGATTTTGTACATTTTAAGCACCAGTAAATATGAAGCAAAGCCCACATCTGAACTTGCTTGCATATAATATGCTTTGAACAGTATAAATGGGCAGATTTTTTTTTTTTTATATTCTTCCTATGATACCCAGGATGTCTTGATAGCGTCTCTACCAATGTTCTGGAAAAAGAACTGAATGAGAAAGAAAAAAGGATAAGTCAACCGGTTATTTATGCAGCATTATCAAAATGCAGTTTTGGATAAAAATTAGCTGCATTTGTTTTTTCACAGAATTAACTCTGGTTTCAGTTTTTTAACCAATTGTTCTGGCATCTGGTAGGCAGGAGCTGTGCCTGTGTAAAAAGACATGGAATTGTTCTAGGACCGTTCGGACCATAACTTTTGATGGGGCCCAATCAGCTGCCATCTGTTTAAACGGTGCCACGCTCGGAGACGTTTCTGGAGGTCTGCTGAATGAAAAGCTGCACATATGCACGGCGGCGGACCCATCTGACTGAATGTTTTCCTTGGATGGCTCTTGCACAGTGTGTGAAGATGCTGTTCTTATAAAGTTGTAACCACATGAAAAGAATCAGAGCTGCTGTGTGTTTGTTTCTCCTGGTTTCTTCTGACTAGGCTGGCTTCTGTGAGATGGATCTTTATTTTTCTCCTAAATCATCTCACTGTTTCTTTCCAGTCTCCTTTGAGGGCTCTTTGCGTTCCCAGTGTTCATCATCTATGGTCTTGTTTTTTTTTTGTTTTTTTTTCTCTCTCTCTTCTCCTTAAATGACCCTGTTCAAACTCCTTGCTTCAACTTCCCACATGGATCCTTCCAGCAAATCAGTCACTTCATAATCCAGACTCTGACAAGACATTTTTGCTTAAAGTGCCAAGTAATATTTTCTTCTGCCACTCTATCTGTTCCTTCTCTTAAATATATATTTAAAAAAGGCTTAAAATTTTAATCTTCTTCTACACTCAAATTTTCCTCTTTTATTTTTTTATTTGCTTGCAGAATGGCACCGTGATCTATAATTTGCTCAAGCCAGAGAGCCAGAGATCTTGAATAACATCTTTGATACTTCCTCTTATTACCCTGCATAGAGTTGACAGCAATTTCTCGTATTCCCCTGTATCTGGTTGACACCAAGTCCTATAGATTTCATCCCCCAACATCTGTTGTATCTTCCTGATATTCTCCATTCTGACTCCTGTTACATGAGCTCATTTCTTTCCTATACTGTAGCAGAAATCTTGGTATCATTTTATTTTCTATGCCAGGCTCTTTTGCCCCTTTCTGTGTTTCAAGGGAAGGCTGTTTTTGTTAGTAATATATATATATATATATATATATATTTATTTTTAGAATTTACTTATTTATTTGACAGAAAGAGATTACAAGTAGGCAGAGAGGCAGGCAGAGAGAGAGAGAGAGGAGGAAGCAGACTCCCTGAGGAGCAGAGAGCCCGATGCGGGACTCGATCCCAGGACCCTGAGATCATGACCTGAGCCAAAGGCAGAGGCTTTAACCCACTGAGCCACCCAGGTGCCCTTAAAGTGATATTTAAATAGAAACTTTTAAACTGAGGAATGATTTGAGAATTGTTATGGATTTATAGAAGATCATCTGAGAATAGTTGGCAGAACTTTGGAAAACAGTATGGAGGTTCCTCAAAAAGTTAAAAAGAGAGGTACCCTATGACCCAACAATTGCACTAGTGGGTATTTACCCCAAAGATACAGATGAAACGAAAAGAAGGGGCACATGCACCCCACTGTTCATAGCAGCAATGTCCACAATACCCAAACTGTGGAAGGAGCCGACATGCCCTTCAACAGACAAATGGATAAAGAAGATGTGGCCCATATACACAATGGAATATTCTTCAGCCATCACAAAGGATGAACACCCACCATTTGTACTGACATGGATGGAACTGGAGGGTACCATGCTGAGTGAAATAAGTCAAACAGAGAAAGACAATTATCATATGGTTTCACTCATATGTGGAACATAAGGAATGTCATGGAGGACATTAGGGGAAGGAAGGGAAAGCTGGAGGTGGGAAAGTCAGAGGGGGAAACATACAGTAAGAGGCTATGGATTCTGGGAAACAATTTGAGGGTTTCGCGGGGGTTCGGGGGATGGGTGAGCCTGGTGATGGGTATTAAGGAGGGCACATGTTATAATGAGCCCTGGGTATTATACGCAAATAATGAATCATGGAACACTACATCAAAAACTAAAGATGTACTACATGGTGACTAACATAACCTAATTAAAAATATACTTGGCAGAGGGAAAATGTGATAAAGAGGGTAATATTGGTTCAAATTTTCTTTCTTTTTTTTTTAAGCTAATGAAACATTGACACGTGCATACATTTCCTTTGCAGTGCTCTCTCCTTCTGGACATACGTATTAGTAGTCAGCTGAGATGCCATGTGAACGTGTTACCATTGAGGCAGATATTGTTTTCTGACAGTGCAAAAGTCATTCACAACCTGAATGTTCCTATAGTCTTCCCACTGGCTACTTCTGTCCAGAGTTTGGGCTCCTTCCCTTACCTTGTTGCTGATGGCACAGCCAGCAACCGTGCAGGCTTTCAGTTGGTATGAGTATTCCTGAAACGGCTGAATTCCCTTCGTATCAGAAAAGCTCAGTGATGTTCCCTGAAAACGTTCAATCCCATTTCGGAGAAGAATGTAGTAGATAATTGGACCTAAAAGAGACAGAGAAATACCCAGATCTGAGTGTCAGATCCTTTTAACTATTTGCAAACAACTCACATGTCTTAGGGTCCTGAGGAAATAGGATAATCTAGCATTACTTACTTTTTTTTTTTAATTTTTTTTTTATTTTATAAACATATATTTTTATCCCCAGGGGTACAGGTCTGCGAATCGCCAGGTTTACACACTTCACAGCACTCACCATAGCACATACCCTCCCCAATATCCATAACCCCACCCCCACCTCCCAAGCCCCCTCCCCCCATCAAACCTCAGTTTGTTTTGTGAGATTAAGAGTCACTTATGGTTTGTCTCCCTCCCAATCCCATCTTGTTCCATTTACTCTTCTCCTACCCCCTCAACCCCCCATGTTGCATCTCCTCTCCCTCATATCAGGGAGATCATATGATAGTTGTCTTTCTCCGATTGACTTATTTCGCTAAGCATGATACCCTCTAGTTCCATCCACGTCGTCGCAAATGGCAAGATTTCATTTCTTTTGATGGCTGCATAGTATTCCATTGTGTATATATACCACATCTTCTTTATCCATTCGTCTGTTGATGGACATCTAGGTTCTTTCCATAGTTTGGCTATTGTAGACATTGCTGCTATAAATATTCGGGTGCACGTGCCCCTTCGGATCACTACGTTTGTATCTTTAGGGTAAATACCCAGCAGTGCAATTGCTGGGTCATAGGGTAGTTCTATTTTCAACATTTTGAGGAACCTCCATGCTGTTTTCCAGAGTGGTTGCACCAGCTTGCATTCCCACCAACAGTGTAGGAGGGTTCCCCTTTCTCCGCATCCTCGCCAGCATCTGTCATTTCCTGACTTGTTAATTTTAGCCATTCTGACTGGTGTGAGGTGATATCTCATTGTGGTTTTGATTTGTATTTCCCTGATGCCGGGTGATGTGGAGCACTTTTTCATGTGTCTGTTGGCCATCTGGATGTCTTCTTTGCAGAAATGTCTGTTCATGTCCTCTGCCCATTTCTTGATTGGATTATTTGTTCTTTGGGTGTTGAGTTTGCTAAGTTCTTTATAGATTTTGGACACTAGCCCTTTATCTGATATGTCATTTGCAAATATCTTCTCCCATTCTGTCAGTTGTCTTTTGGTTTTGTTCACTGTTTCCTTTGCTGTGCAAAAGCTTTTGATCTTGATAAAATCCCAATAGTTCATTTTTGCCCTTGCTTCCCTTGCCTTTGGTGATGTTCCTAGGAAGATGTTGCTGCGGCTGAGGTCGAAGAGGTTGCTGCCTGTGTTCTCCTCAAGGATTTTGATGGATTCCTTTCTCACATTGAGATCCTTCATCCATTTTGAGTCTATTTTCGTGTGTGGTGTAAGGAAATGATCCAATTTCATTTTTCTGCATGTGGCTGTCCCATTTTCCCAACACCATTTATTGAAGAGGCTGTCTTTTTTCCATTGGACATTCTTTCCTGCTTTGTCGAAGATGAGTTGACCATAGAGTTGAGGGTCTATTTCTGGGCTCTCTATTCTGTTCCATTGGTCTATGTGTCTGTTTTTGTGCCAGTACCATGCTGTCTTGATGATGACAGCTTTGTAATAGAGCTTGAAGTCCGGAATTGTGATGCCACCAACTTTGGCTTTCTTTTTCAATATTGCTTTGGCTATTCGAGGTCTTTTCTGGTTCCATATAAATTTTAGGATTATTTGTTCCATTTCTTTGAAAAAAATGGATGGTACTTCGATAGGAATTGCATTAAATGTGTAGATTGCTTTAGGTAGCATAGACATTTTCACAATATTTATTCTTCCAATCCAGGAGCATGGAACATTTTTCCATTTCTTTGTGTCTTCCTCAATTTCTTTCATGAGTACTTTATAGTTTTCTGTGCATAGATTCTTAGTCTCTTTGGTTAGGTTTATTCCTAGGTATCTTATAGTTTTGGGTGCAATTGTAAATGGGATGGACTCCTTAATTTCTCTTTCTTCTGTCTTGTTGTTGGTGTAGAGAAATGCAACTGATTTCTGTGCATTGATTTTCTATCCTGACACTTTACTGAATTCCTGTACAAGTTCTAGCAGTTTTGGAGTGGAGTCTTTTGGGTTTTCCACATATAGTATCATATCATCTGCAAAGAGTGATAGTTTGACTTCTTCTTTGCCGATTTGGATGCCTTTAATTTCCTTTTGTTGTCTGATTGCTGAGGCTAGGACTTCTAGTACTATGTTGAATAGCAGTGGTGATAACGGACATCCCTGCCGTGTTCCTGACCTTAGCGGAAAAGCTTTCAGTTTTTCTCCATTGAGAATGATATTTGCAGTGGGTTTTTCATAGATGGCTTTGATAATATTGAGGTATGTGCCATCTATCCCTACACTTTGAAGAGTTTTGATCAGGAAGGGATGCTGTACTTTGTCAAATGCTTTTTCAGCATCTATGGAGAGTATCATATGGTTCTTGTTCTTTCTTTTATTAATGTGTTGTATCACATTGATTGATTTGCAGATGTTGAACCAACCTTGCAGCCCTGGAATAAATCCCACTTGGTCGTGGTGAATAATCCTTTTAATGTACTGTTGAATCCTATTGGCTAGTATTTTGGCGAGAATTTTTGCATCTGTGTTCATCAAGGATATTGGTCTGTAGTTCTCTTTTTTGTTGGGATCCTTGTCTGGTTTTGGGATCAAGGTGATGCTGGCCTCATAAAATGAGTTTGGAAGTTTTCCTTCTATTTCTATTTTTTGGAACAGTTTCAGGAGAATAGGAATTAGTTCTTCTTTAAATGTTTGGTAGAATTCCCCCGGGAAGCCGTCTGGCCCTGGGCTTTTGTTTGTTTGGAGATTTTTGATGACTGTTTCAATCTCCTTACTGGTTATGGGTCTGTTCAGGTGCATTACTTACTTTTAATTTGCTATCGGATTGCTATATTCAAGCAGTTCTGAGCGATACGCACTCTTATTGAAGAAAGGGATTCTGGACATAGATAATAAAAGTCATTTATGCTTATTTTCCCTCACTACCAAACAAAATTTCTTCCAATATGAAAACTATTTTGCCTTTCCTTAGCAGTCTTTGCTTGTTTGAAAGCAGCTCAGAATATATGCTAGGGTTTGAGAAAAAAATTCCAGGACTAAAAACTTGTGAGGCGTATTTTACAGAATGAATGATTAGTAGGCACACACCTAAGGTTCCTTTTACCAGCAAATAATTTTTAATGGTTAGATGCATGCCAGTTACATGTAGATTACACTCATTTCGATTTCCTTATGGATTTATAGGATTTTGTTATTTCAATTTAAAAAGTAGCTTAATACCATTTGACTGTATAGGTTTCTTCCAACTTAAGAGTATCACATCTTCAAGATTATCCATTTTGGTCCACCTAGGGGCACGAAGTCCTTCAGGCACATCTTCTTTTGTCCTGGCTCTAATGGCTTTGCTGAATCCTCGCCCATAGCTGTTCCATGCAGAAATCCTATACTCGTACGTCATATAAGGCTCCAGGTTCACATCTGGAAAGGGGGAAATTGAACAGCGAGCTTTTAAAAACATTTTTTTTACACCATCATATTGAAAATGAATATAAAAACTTTTAAAAACTTAAACATAAATGCTTAATGCTAGAACTCTCATCTCTTAATGTTCTAAATCATAAGAAAAGCACTTTATGTGTTTATTGGATGCAAAGATATGGAACTCCACAGAAAAGAATTCACTTTCTCTGATCAAATAATGGGTAACATGAAAGGAATGACTGAAAACCCAAAGTACTAGACTAATGTTCACTGGATGTTAGTCCTTCCCACTTCTGTATGGGGCACGTTCACCAATCTGCTTTTATAGTCTGATACTATAAATCTTACCAATTATTACATCATTCATATTACATTAAATTATTATATAAATTATATATAATGTAATAAATTATATTATGTAAAATATAATGGATTATATATAATATATAGTTACTATGATATACAAGACTGGAAACTTGGCTTATGGGTAGTGGATATAACTAGTTATATATGGATATAATATATATATATATAGTATATATATAAATATATATTTATATATAAAAATTTATATATTCATATATAGGGTTATAAATGGTTAGTGGTTAGTGGAATGCACAATCCACTACACACATCCTTCCCTCTTTTGCCAAACCAGAACTGAAACCCAAACTCAAAACAACCAATCTAAAGAAAAGAATTAAACCAAACTGTTGAGTGTTTTGTTCTGGCAATGATTTTATTAGATAATCATCCATGTGATTCAATGGCATGCCAAAAGTCTTTGTTCAGTTTTAAGCTTTGGTAACTTCAGAAACACAAATGCTACAAATTTACAAAAAAGCGAACAAACTGAAAAATTAATTGGCTAAATCTGTTTAATTTTGTGAATTTTGACTATGTTTGTATGCATGCATTTTTGTGTGGTGGTTTCTGGATGACTTCTCGGAGGGGAGATCAGAAGAAGAGGTCCTTCCTTGGCTTCTCAGCCACTTTTCTATCTTTATGTGGGGTTGAGTCTCCGTCCATCCATGTGGGTTTTTTTATTGCATTTTCCTTAAATATATTTCCTTACCATAAACGCTGACCTGCCTAATTTAGAGAATTAGTATGAAAATAAAATGCATGATGTTATGTGACAAAATATCATTAAATGTAAACTGCTATAAAATAGAAGGGCTTATCTTCTGTCTTCAGGGGGCATCTGCCATTTGTTACCTGGGATGACCACTGGTGGGTGCCCAGATCTCCCTTGTGTCCTGGTCAGAGGCCTTCTGCCTAGGGTCTAATTTTCCCAGTTTTCTCTGCAGCTTGGGGTTATCCGGTGACTCAGATCTCAACAACAGAAGAAGCACAACAGTGATACAGGCAACCAGTGTCTCACTTCCTAAAAGGAATCACTTTCCCTCCATTGACCTTCTCATCTCCTTTTGGTGGCCTGGAAGTAGGATGTTGTGGTGACCCACGTTGCACCATGGGAAGGATGGCAGCACCAGAAACGTCATGAGCCATCACCTGGAAGGAATGTGGATCCCTGAATGACTGTAGGGCCGAGCTGCCCAGACCATCCACCTACTCACATGAGGTCACTATATTTTTCAATCAATTGGCTATAGCAGATTGAACTGCTCATTGCTAGTAACTGTTCTTTCCAACCCTTCAGGCCCACATCACCAATTCTAATTTCAGTTGCAGTAGCTTGCCATGCTGTGTTTCTTGTTCTTTCCTCTTTGGCATTTCATTCTTTTTACTCTCTCATCTCTTATCTTCATTTCTTTGTTTTCCTGTGAGGCCTGGTCTTTAAAAGATGCTCCTAGCTCATGAAAGAATTCTTTTTGTTTTACACATAAGGAAGCATAGTTGAAATTTTGCCTTCCCTCAACAATCTCTCTTATTTCTGAGTTCTTTTTTCTTTGCCAGAATTTCCAAGTCAACTCTTTTTTAAAAAAAGAAAAGAAAATACCCCCCCATCTTTTGTAATCTCAAAATCATTATGTACGTTATAAGGGACTAGTCTTCAAATAACAGAGGGTTTTGCTTTTTGGGGGGGGATGCTCACTCAATTTTTACTTGTTACTGGCTTAAATGTCTCATGCATACTTGTCTGCAATCATTTCTTCAGCTGATAGTTCTTCAAAAACGCATGTACCGGATTGTGTTGTTCTATTGCTGAAAAGCTTTAATATGGCCTCATTTCTGCCTGCTTAGTGTGGTATAAAAGGCCTTCATCTGCTGACCCCTGCTCTTTGGCCTCATCCCCATGGTTTCTCCTCTCCTTCACGATGCTACATGCATATCAAGGGCCTTGTTTTTCACATCTTACTGGGCTTTCTCTCACTTCCTGTGCTTTGTACACGTTGCCCTCTCTGCCTACCTTCCCTTCCTTTGAACTGGAATGTTTCTACTTGTTCTTCAGTTCTCAGCTCAGCTCAGGCATGATATCCTTCACAAGTCCTTCCTAACCTCTTCAGTCTGGGTTAGATGTCCTTGCAATGCCCTTGAAAAGCATCCTATGCTTACTTCTGTTGCAGTTCTTACATGGATGTATTTCTCACGTTACCGGGTACTCATATTTGTCCCCTGTCTGTTCATACGGGCTTCAAATCCCTGATGGAAAGTCTTACTGATTTGTTTTCACAGCTGGTGGGCTACCAGTGTGAGGACTGGTTATTAGTAAAAATTTAAGAAATATTTTTTGATAAATGAAATGATTGTATGCGTGAATGAATTTGGGTGCGCTCTGATGTTGTTTAGCTTTTAACTGTAAATTTCTAAGAAAGGTGGATTTCTTAGTCCAAATTGGTCTCAATGGTATTGTTTTAGCATGATTTAGATGTTTAGTTTTGTTCTTGGAAGAGAAATTTTTGTTATTTTTCATACTTAATTTATAGTATTCTTTGGTAGGCAAAGCTATCTGAAATATGGATGTTTAAATAAGTTAAACATTTTCTCCTCTGGAGAAGGCGATTGCAAATATGCTGTAAGGGACCTTCAAAATCTTGACCTTGACTTCAAAAGGCAGATAAAACTACAGAATTCTCTTGGATCATGTGCATCTAGACCAAACCCACTAATTTGGAAATGAGGGTCCTTAAATCTGTAACTGGACGTGGAAGGACATTGGAGGGTTTAAGGAATTGTTCTCTATTCTGAGGACTTTCCTGATTAAATGCATTCCAATAAATGTTTTTGTTTTGTTTTGTTTGCTTAAAGTGTGTTAATCCAAGAATGAGGTAAAGTGAAGCAAGGGCGTCTTGTTCATACCGCTATTTCAATCTCGTAGGAGGGATGGAACAAAGGTCCAGATGCACATGACACAAGGTAGAAGTGAACGTCATGTTGATGTGTGAGAGGAGAGAGACACTGGGCTTGAGAAGCCTGCACTGGGGACAAGAATGTTCACTTACACCCTGGGAATGACGAAGAAGGACATTTCAGGTGGAAGAAATACTTGAGGGGAGTTTGGAGAACTGTGAGAGGACCTCCTACACCATGAAGAGTCTTCTAAATCTGCGGGTCTTGAGGGGGATTTAAATCTGACATCTTCCCTTAGCAACTTACTTTTATAGATGACCTTCAGTCTCTTCATCTGTTAAATGGCCATACTTCCGTGATTGCTTTGTGGGTAAATTAAGGTAAGGTTTTAAAGAATCTAGCACATCACTGGAACCTTATCTCTGTTCCTGCTTTCCCTCCTTAATCTACTTCCTCACTCCAGCATCTTGCCTTATTTTTTTGTAATCTTAAGGTTTACCATTATCACCCACCATCAGTTAAGTAAGGCAGAATGGTGAGTCATGATGGAACAGAGCAGTTTAGTTAACCTTAGCTTGCTTGAATTATGTCACTTAAATGTATTCTATTTGACTCTAAATGATGGATGATTTTATATATATATATATATATATACACACACACACACACACACACATACATACACACAGCTACACACACACACACACACACACAGAGACACACTTAAGTTTTCAAAAGGCAGAAACAAACTCTGTAGGGACTTAAGTAAATGGACAAATAATAAAAATTTAATAGAGGACAGAACTATTTTGGAGATGAGCTTAAACCTTTACAGTGTTTTTCACTCAGTTTAGCCAAGCCTGGGAACCACTATTTCCAAGGAACTCAGCAGGGCAAAGATGGGGCCTGAAAATTAATATTTTCAGTAACTGTGCAGGTTATTGTTCCCAAGACAATGGCCATTTAGTGGCGACAGCAGGCTGTGGGAGAGTGCAGTCTCCAGACCCAGACCCAAGATCAAGAAAGGGATAGTTTAAGCTCGTCCCCAGAATAATGCTGCAAGGTCTTAATGGTGATCAGACAGGTTTCTTCCTGTTTTCTGCCTACAGGTACAGCAACATTCATGCTTTGCATTTATTGAAAGCCGGCATTCCCACTTTTAAGAAAGAAAATGGGGCTCACTGATGATTAACTGGGTGTACCATAAAAGAACACATAAGCTATTGCCTTGTTCTGAATTTTCTACACGTTTACTTTAAAACAGTACATACCTTTGTCTGAATTTAGACTTTCCACTTTTTTTAAACTACTAACTTTGAACAGATCCAAAGTGTGCCTTTAATTACCTTGTCACTAGCTAGCCCACAGTATGAAGAAATTAGCTGATACTAGGTTAAGGAGGGGGCTGACATCAGGATGAAACAAGGATGCATTTTCTGCAGCTTTTCGCTATCTCTCCTAAGCCACGGACAGGTGGCCAGGTTTCTGTTACCTGTGAAGGAGAACGTGTTTGCACTTCCCGTGTGAACGGTCTCTTCAGCAGACGAGCATATTTTGTCTGTTGGTTCCTTGCCGGGGGAATCATGAGGTCCTCTGATCACAGCACAAACATGGCTGGTGAAGTTGAAGTCACACCTGCCGCAGTACGCTGTGGCTTCCAGAGACGCTGGGCAGAGTGTCCCACACTCTCCATTTTCCTGAGTGGTGGAGGTGGGGAGAAGGAGATTTAAAAGTTACATTTGGACAGGGGCGCCTGGGTGACTTAGCTGGTCGAACATCAGACTCATGGTTTCAGCTCAGTTCATGATCTCATGAACTGGGATCCAGCTGTGGGATCCAGCCCTGCGTGGGGCTCTGTGCTCAGCAGGGAGTCTGCTGGAGCTTCTCTCCCTCTGCCCCTCCCCCCCAACACACATGTGTTCTCTCTCTCTCTAAAATAAATAAACAAGTCTTTTAAAAATTTACATTTAGATGTACATGGGGCAGGTTTCTACAAGATGAAAATGAGATTTTCTTGCACTTAGCTCACGAATAAATGTCTCAAGACTTGTGAAAACAAGTGGAGGTGGTGCGTATACTAGAAAGCAGTTCTGGTATGGATGATATAGATTTGGATTTGGAGTCTTGTCCTGCCACTTCCTACTTCTGTGACCTTGAGCATGTCACGGACACTCTCGAAGCCTCAGCTCCTTCCGTCAGAAAATGCAAATTACATTTACCATGAAGGTTTGTTATGTGCATCAAACGAGATAACACCTGTAAATACCTTACACTTAGATATAACTATATAAGATGATAGTAAATATAATTTAACCCACCAAGCCACCCAGGCACCCCGATTATAAATATAATTTAAGTATAAAGGAGAGCAGGAGGAATTATTTTACTATTGTTACTTTGACACTTTTCTAATGGAGCTTTAGAGAAAATAATGAGATATTTGAGAATCTGCACTTTTGTGCTGTAGGACAAGTTGGACTTCTAAGAAGTTTTCCTTGTCTAAGTTTTAAAAAAAATCTACATATTTCATGAACTCTAATTATAGTTATTATTATTTACATTTGTAAATCTTTCCTTTGATGAATCTCTGGACTTTTTATAGTTATTGGTAAGTACAAGTTTGTTCTAATGTCAGAAAATGAAATATTTCATCATCCCAGATTACAGGAGATATGAATAAGGCAACAATTTTGTAATGCAAAACTTTCCTTCATCTTTCCTTTCCATAGGTGGCTTAATTAATTAATTAATTTTAGAGAGAGAGCAGGAGCAGGGGAAGGAGCAGGTTGGGGGGGGGGAGGAGGAGAAGGTATCTCAGGCAGAATGTACTGAGCAGGAAGCCTGGCCTGGGGCTCCACCTCACGATCTTAACATCATGACTTGAACCGAAACCAAGAGTTGGATATTCAACCGACCGAGACACCCAGGCACCGTAGATGGCATAATGTATTGAAAATAATTTTTTGCTGTTTAAAATTGATCTACATTCAAACTCTCTTACCTCGTATATGTAAAATTATTCTCCCAACCCAAAAGCTGTCAAAGTAAATCTGCTTCAGAAAGCTACAGTAGGATTTCCATTTGAATATAGTGAATCAAACACCTGCACTCAGCTTCATGTCCTCGTGAAGCCCAACGAGATGACCGTAAGAGAACAGAGAAAGTCCAAGGAAACAGGAAGGGAACTAATAGCCACAGGACAGCCCAAACATTTTTGGAAGCTAGGAACTGGATGAATGTGGCAGAGATAGTACCATGTGCCCAGTAATGTCTATTTTGTTTTTTCTCCCCAGGGATACTAGATTTGCAAGTCCAGCTGAGTAGGAAAAGGCACATGACTAGAAATGTCCATGTGCTTACTCTACAGGAAGGATTCATTTTTGCTTGTAGGTGAGACTCAAACATGTGTAATCATCCACTCTCTCCTCTTTCCCATTGCAATGTGAGGGTCATGTGTGAAGCCCCACCAGATGGAAGGGATCGGGCCCCTGACACATTCCTTGGAGGAGAGCTGCCTAACTCACATTGGATTGCAATGTGAAAAACTGTTTTTTAAAAATTTTATTCTATTGACCCATTTCATATGTGAGTGCACTTGTTTTTATTTTAGCGTAGTCTACCATGTCCTAGCTAAAACATATATTAGAACTTTGAAGTTGGATATTGTCTTAATGACAACGTTAAAGTCCTAAATCTCATGGCGTTGGCTTAACTTTCAGGTGGACAGTGGCAAAGAAATACATACTGGGGTTTGGAAAGTTGGGGAACTCTGTTATGCTGTGGCTAAATATTTGATTTCATGACCTGGGGTAACTGTCAAAGTAAGCCAGTGCTACCGAGATCATAGCCCTAAGGGAGGAGGTTATAATTAAGAACATTAGCAATAGGTTTGTGTTGTTCCTAGCTGCATTTTGGTAAAGGGTTACAAATGAGATAGAGCTTAGAGAAGATTTGGTGAAATTAAAAGGAAAAGAGAGAGTCAACTGGAAGATACAGGCCAGCAGCCAGAGTGGGAAAACCAAATACAAGTGTGCATATTGCATAGTGAGAATCCCAGGGCCCTTTCCTACTGATTCCCTGTATGCTGTCAGCCAAGCATATGTCTCATCCTGATCTAGGATGCATTATTAAGGATAGTTAATAAAGCAGATCTCCTAAGGGTTCTTGGTAATGTGACTCCCTGACACAAAACCATCCTGCCTCATGATGGGGCTACTGTCCGCTCCCCACTAACGGATGCATCCGCGCAATGAGCTCTCACTCAGCCTCTAGAGGAAAGAACAGATTTAAAAACAGAGAGAAAAGAACTGGAGGGAGCAGAAACAAAACAAGGCAAAGAAGAAAACTAAAATAGTATCAAACAAATGAGACAATTCAAGGGAAAATGCAAATAAACAACAACCAGGAAACAATAAACAATGGGATTAGTATTTCCAGAATGATAAAAAAATGGAATGGAACAACAGTGGGATGCATGAACAAAGAACAGCCAGCAAAAACGAAAGAACCCTGAAAAGTTAAAATAAAAAAAAGAACCTAAAAAATAGAAAATAAAAAATATGAGAGCTAAATAAAATCAATCAATTAATACAAAGGTTGGAAGATGAAGCTAAGGCAAAATCTGATTGTGTTGAAAAAGATGAAGAGTTAACTAATCAACAGTTAAGAAATATAAAGAAAAGATGGAAAGTCTAACACCAAACTAATCAGTAAAAACAGAGATTAAGAAGAGAGCAAATTATCAAAGAAATAATAAAATAACATTCCCCAGAACTAAAGGTCATGAGATTTCACACTGAAAAAAATCCACAAAAAGTACAGCTTCATGAATAATAATAATAATATCATCCCCAAAGAGACATACTGTCATGAAATTTTATTTTTTTTAATTTTTTAATGAAATTTTAGAAAAACAGAATAAAAAGAATCTCTTCAAAACTTTCATAGGAAAAACAACATGGGTATCTAGGAAGAAACAGGAATCAGAAGAGCAATGAAAGTTTAAAAATGAAGACATGATGTCAAAATCCTCAGTGGAAATAATTTTTAACCTTGCATTGTTTACCTAGCCAAGCTATCAATCCAGTGGGAGGCTCAAAAAATGATCATTTCAAATGTCAAGCTCTCAAAAATTTTACCTCTTATGCACCTATACCCCAAATTATATTTCTCCAAAAGATGGCAATAAGGCAAGAAAAGGGGACCTTTGGATTGAGAACACAGGGATACCAACACAGGGAGAGAAGTAAAAGGGATTCCCAAACCCACAGTTAGAGAAGACTTGCAGGGGGAGAAATTCCACAGTGGTCTAGTCCTGGATGGAGTAGGTGATAGAAGTCTCCAGGAAAGAGGTCTTCAGGAAACAAAATGCAATCCATAGCTTGAACTTTACCTTTACCTACTGCTTGATTTGGCATTCAGAAATATTGTCCTAATAATAATAATTTAAATATGAATACTTGATATGACTGTTAATTGGCCTTCCTAACGCCAAGTTAAGTCAATTTAAAAGATCATGGGTATAGCCTGAACATTGTCCTTGCATCACAGAAGCTACATCTTCCTGGAACCAAAATGAGACGCCTAAGAAACAAATGTGAGTGAGCAGAAATGAAGCAAATAGTTGTGAGCAGTGGTGTCATTTTTAAGACAAACAGGTTTTCGATCATCATTTTTCAACTATGAGTGCCCCTTTTAGAGTTTTCTACTTAGATGCTTCTTATCTGGTCATTTTAAAGACATGTCCTTGCAAAGCACCTCAGTGGCTCAGTCAGTTAAGCATCTGTCATGATCTTGGGGTCCTGCAACGGAGCCCCCCATCATGTTCCATGCTCAGCAGGCAGTCTGCTTCTACCTCTCCTTCTCCCCCTCCCTGCCCCCACTGCTTTCACCCTCTGTTCTCTCTCTCTCAAATAAATAAACAAAATCTTAAAAAAAAAAAAAGTCATGTTCTTGCAACATCACCAGCTTTTTAAGACTCTGTATTTCAGAAAAATTTCTTAGTCCAAACTTCTGAAAAAACCGACCTGTGGGTGCATAGTGTTGGATAGACTTCATAGAATTGGCTATTTATTTTTTTAAGATTTTATTTATTTATTTGCCAGAGAGAGAGAGAGAGAGAACATGCAGGGGGCACAGCAGGCAGAGGCAGAGGGAGAAGCAGACTCCCCTCTGAACAAGGAGCCCGATGCGGGACTCAATCCCAGGACCCAGAGATCATGACCTGAGTTGAAGGCAGACACTTAACTGACTGAGCTACCCAGGCATCCCTGGAATAGGCTATTTTAAAGTTGTGTATAGGTCAGACCAATTGCTAAAAAAAAAATTTGTAGATGAAAAACTATTTTTGAAGGGTATTTTGTATGATTATTCACTTCATCAAGTACTTATTCTCTTTAACAACTTTATGAATTGTCTTAATTGTTGCAAAGTGCTTGCTGGGACCCTAACAATCTCGAGACTTACTTTACATCCCACGTAGATGGCGTCTACACAATGACTGTACAGTTGCGTCGGTTGGCAAGAGCCCTTCCATGCTCTATGACCCAAACACCCTTTTGCAACCATCTCCTAATAGTGGATTGCTACAGAACAGAGGAGGGTGTCTGATTTTTCGAAGTCCACAATCCGTTCTTTAAACTGATAGGTTTCTGGAGCCCTGGGTCAAGTTTAATGCTAACAAAACATGACATGTCAGTCCGTGAAGCATCTCAACATCCAAACAAATGGTACACTCAGAGGCCTGTTCACTTTCATGGGTGGCAGGCATTTGCTGATCTTCTGCTGTCTCAAGGAATAGGATATAAGCACGAGTGAATTTGCTGGATCTTAAAGTCTCTATCAAAGGAAACTGTTGGATTATGGTTAGAGGATCTGAGGGGAGAAGACAGGCTCTCTCTCCGTTTCCATCCCCAGCACCCATGGACATAAAATGGCATGAGCAGAGGTCCCAGCTGACAAGTGCTGGCCCTTTCGGCACAGACTTTCGGTCCTGCACTGATCTGGAGTGCCGGGTAAAGCTTCCTGAGAACAGCTAATCATTATTAATTCCTTTAGAATTCATTGCAATAACATCAATCACCGTGAACTCATTTGGTATTAATATGGATGTAATGTGAAAATGAATAATGCACACAGGAGTTTTTATATTCCTATTTTAGAAAAATAGTTATGAACAATGTATTTCTCTTTCCATTGTCAAATCAGCACCTCTGAGAGGTTTTCTATCAATTACCTTCATCATCATTCCAGTTGAAATCTTGTCAGAGCAAACATATTTCAAAGGATTATATCCAACCCCATTACAGCATTTCTGGCTCTTTGGAATAAGTTCAGTCTCACAGCATTTTACTGGCACTGGGTCATTCTTTTTAACATGTGCTTTAGACTCTCCACTGGAAGCTGAGCAGCATATGGTATCTGACATATTCACATAATCCTGCCCACAACAGAACATCCCTGCAACAATAAAGTGTTATATATGAATATGAAATAAAAAAAAGGAAGAAAACGGAGACTGCTATAAAGTTTGGTATAAAAATGTCAGACTCAGGCAGTTGCTGAAATGGTACAATACCTAAGGTAGCATTTCCTTACCAAGGTGATTTAAATGTGCAGTGAGGGTCCTTCTACCAAGAGCACTAGACACGAATTAGGTAAAGAACACTCAGGAGGAAGGGTTCCAAAACCATTCAGCGGGGCCAGACTTCTCCTGAGCTCCATAAAAAAAAAGTCCTGATTTCTGTCACGAGAATCACCTGCCCACTTTGGGATGATAATATCGTCTTGCAGGAAAAGGGATAAAGTTCAGGGGATCAGAGGAAAGCTCTAGAAATCTGCAAGGGATAAAAGGTCACTGAGGCACTCTTGGATGAGAGCCTGAACAGGAGAGAGAGGTAGGACTATCTTGTCATTGGAGATGCTGTGGTAGGAGTCGTATGAGTTTTTGCCTGGCTTTGTCGAGGGTGCACGTATTTCCTTCTTGTGAATCCAGCAGCAATGGTAACCATTCTCTCTTCATGAGATAGGTTTCTTCAAAACCATCTGAACCTGCTCACCGATCAGGTGAACAATTTGGCCACTGTTTTTTGAGCAGCACTGTGTTCTGGAACCATCCCTGGACATGGATGAGAGGTTGGAGGCAGGGACAGAAAGACCCTGTAAGGGGGAACATTGATGCCCCACTTGTTGAGGAAAGACATGTGTGCCTTTCATACCAACGAACCTCCTTTCTTGCACCAAATTCAGTTTAACTGCCTGTGTTCACATCATTTAGATCTTGCCATAGAAGAGATACAACAGAAATTTAGACATACAAGCCTGAATAAATAAAAAATACTCTAGAGTCAGATTAAGCCAGAAATTAAGGTGACTACACCCTATGTCACAGTGCTATTATATCGGAATTTATATCCAGTGATAAAGCAGCACAGTGTGATGAATGATTTATTTTAATTAGAATTTTGTTTATTTATTATTAGTCCTGACTGATAACACAAAGAACCTCAACTTCAAAGTGCCCTGGGGTCCTGAATTGTTTGTTCTGGTCCTGTACAAACACCTACATTATGAAAGACACTCCTAATAATAGACCAGCGAGTTTTAAGTGCTTTTTATTTAAAAATATTATCGAAAGTAGACACTGGCTTGGTACATACCTTAAGAAAGATGTTTAGACACACATGACTCCAAAGAACTCTCTCACTGATCTTTCCACTTTAAAAAAAAACTCCCAATATTTTAAGATGATGTATATTGATCATAACTCAATTTCTGCATGCCATCTAAGTGTGGTGAATGTTCAAAGTAATTGGTTTAAAAGTAAACTGTTTTCTTTGGTGCTTTATTAATAAATTTCATTGTTTTAACATTTCCAGGAAGGATTTTTTTTTCACATAAATACACACAGCAGAGCTATCATTGTAATCTGAGTTTTGATTATGATAAAATGGTAAAACTGACATGTTACACAAATCTAGAGCTTCAAGTTTTGTATTGTTTGGACATTTTTTTTTTTCCTGCTGCCTTCTGATCAGATATTTAAATACAACCTTGGGCTTTTTACCATCATTTTTTTCTCTAGCAGTTTTCTTAAAATAATTCATGTTTCCATTTTAAAGAGCAATCTGAAAACTGAAAACTGGCCCTTTAGGGAGCAGAATACATTCTCCCCTTCTACTCCCAAGTTACTTGATGGTTTCACCATGCTTTAAGTATAAAATAAAAATGCAGACATTGACCTAATTCAAAACTCCTAATCAGTCATCTGATCGCTCTGAGGGACTTTTGACAGGTCAACTAAAATTTTGATAGTGAACTGTTTTTACACTAGGAAAGAAAAAAAAGGCTGCTTTCTTTCACAAAGAGCTTCATCTTTGTTTCACTGAATTAAAATTTTCAGCCAAGGTTCCACTCTCATAACAAGAAGTGACTCCCTTTCTAGTTTCTTTGGTAAACCATTACTTCTTTAATTATTATCAACCTTGTTCCAGTGTGATAAATTGCTAATTACTTAATACCCTAATCAGCGTTCATTCTTTGCACAGATAAACTGTGACAGTGCCATTAATTTAAATAGTAATTTCACTTAATGGCCAGAACGGCACACCAGATTTTTATGCAGCATTTTCTGAAGACTGCATCCATCACTGCAATATTCTGACATAAAGATGTCTGACGTGCACTAACTCACTTAGGGAGAGCAGATGTTGCAGAGCAGAGTTTGGTACTAATTCCCATAGTGCATCACTTCAGCATGAATGAGCTGCAAATTCAGAGACAGACAATCTTCTGAAACTGCATTGCAATAACTTTTGACCCCTGCCTAATTTATCACATGTAGCACTTGACTTTTGAACTCTGACACGTAGAATGCACAATTTTAAATATGCCAAAAGAAAAACAAAACAGGTCATAGATCGATCTATTGTTGATGGATTGATCTATTTTTCCAGAGGCTGTCCTTTAAATTTCTACAAAGGTGAAGATGCTTTTTGGACAGATGTTACCAAAGTGGTACAGTATACATAGAGCTACTAGATATTTATTTTTGATATCAAACTGCAATATATTTTATCTTCCCAACAGAATATATATCCAACAGATAGCTTCCATTTTATTGGATACAACTGAGAAAACAGTGAAGGAAAGAATCTTTTACTCACAATACCATGAATAGTTTCAATATGTTACTAACACTCATTTAATGGCCAGGGCTGACAAGGAAAGCATTTATAAACATATAGTCCTGATGAATTTCTAAACTGTTAATTCTGTAAAACAGGCGTTCCATTTTTCTAGGAAAAAAAAAAAGGCCAAGAATTATGAACCATGCTTTTGAGATAAAAACAGTAAAGTAGGAAAGAACACAGTCTAGAACATGACAAATTAATGTGCAACTCTGGGACTGATCGTGGGGACATTTTAAGCCAAGGGACTATATTTTAGGCCTATAAGACTGAAAAAAAGTTTTGTGATTAGTCATTCTTAGGACAAACTTATAAAATTGGTGGCGGAATATGAAAGAAAAGAGATGCATGCTTGTCTCCACTAGTAGATGGCCCCATGGCTACCACCACAAAACTGACAAAGAGAGGGTAGAACAAACATGCTCCCCAAATTGTTGAGATGTGGGTTTTTTTTTCCTACAACTTTCAAAAATTCTTATGTCACACGGAAATCTTTCTGGAAAATATTCTTTAGTACAGTTCTTTCGTGATGGATTTCTGTGCTATATTTCCCTCTTGGCAAAGTTTCCAGATCCTGTCTTCTATACCAAATAGCGGTAGTCAATCGTACTGCAGAAGTTCGACTCCAGGAAATGGAAACTCAGTATTCTATTACAAAGCAGTTCCAACACAGATTTTCCTATCCGAGGCTGCATGGACAACCTTTATAATAGAAATCAGGCAATACGTTCCAAAGGTATGGCTTCATCGGTTTCTCACGGGTAACAAAAAATCCTGGTCTCTTTGAATGGTAGGGAGACTTTAATGTTCATCTCTTTATGCTAAAAGATACAGTCAAGTCCAATCCAAGATTAGTGGCATCAATGACAAAACCATACAAGCAAACACTAAGAATAAAAAGAGTAATAAAGAGGTTTAAAATACACCCAAAGAAAATGGTTAAGAATACATATCCACTGCAATGATGAGCGTGACTTTCATCCCGAGATACCTGTATAACACTCCTACACAACTCATCTGCCCAGAGAGAGCAGTAAAAACATAAACGCTACCCCAGCACTTCTGTTCCAACAGCATCTGTTAATTCACTCCATTTATAAAATACATATTGACAAAGACAACTGAACTGGGACCAGGGAGATTTGATTTGGTGTGAGAAAGTCAATTCAATGTGATTTTGTTAAAGGGCTCCTGCAGGCAAATAAAAGAGTTTAAGTAATAAAGTACATAAAGAGATGTTTTACGAGCCAGCCTGGTCTTATGGCAGGCACACAATGCCAGACAGTGAGAGAGGCCAGGCTTAGGAACAATATTATGAGATCCAAACCCTCGTGTAGCAGGTATGGTGTTGCTAGGTTGAGGAGAAAAAGGACCATATGGATATTCTGGAAGGTCACTGAGGTCACAGTCATTAGGGGCGACAGGAGGGAGCGGCAGCAGTGAGAGGAAAAAGACAGGTGGAATGTTTCTATTTTCACTGAAACCTGCAGGAAGGTCAAGAGAATAAAAAGAGGGTCTTTTCCTTTTAAAAAGTATCATTCCTAATGTCCACCATGCTTACCAGCCTTGGCAGAATTGCAGAATGTCGTGAGAAACTCGAGAGTGAATCTTGATTCACTGGAGCTGTGTAATGTTGCAATTTGCTTAAGAAATATCTGACAAGCGTGGAAAATCACAGTGAGGTCATAAGAAGTGATTCTGAAGTTGGGGCCCAAGGATGGGCTTCAGGGGTATATGAAATTGCAAGCAAACTTCTGCGTAGTAGTGGCAGTGAGGCTTTGTAACTTTTCAAAGATTCTTAAGGAGTGTATAGCCCCTGAAATATTAGGAGCCATTGTCCTAATAGAGAGTTACCTCTACTTCATCTCTTAAAACAGGTACGTTTAATTTTTTGGCAATAGTGTTCTGACTTATCTTTCCTTCTTCTTCACATTCATTTGCCACCAAAATAATTTGTTGCCTTAAGTCGCAGTTCTTATCATCACATTGACCCTTCCTTGGTTACTTAGTAACGTTCAGATCCTTTTGCCTACTCAGACCTCTGTCCCTCTATTTCCTTGCACACAGTGTATCCCTCCAACAAACCCAACCGCTCACTACTACTTGGACATGCTTCACAGATTGCCAATTTCACACTTTGGCTCAAGTTATGCCCTTTGGCTGAAATGTCCTTCTTCCATCTACACATCTCAAAATCTTGCTCATTATTTGAGGTTCCAATCTAATGGTTTAGCTTTTTCCATCACCTTGACTGCAGTGATCTCTCAGTCTTAAGAATATACTTGTGTTCATCCCTCTCTGATGAACTGTGTTTAACCTTATAGGGTCTTTCCTCCTTGATTAGATTTTAAGTCCTTAAGGATAAAAATGGAATCAGTGATTTTTACAATCGCAAGCACCAAGAATAGTGTATTGAGCATAGTCACTACACAATACATTTTTATCAAAGGAAGGAATATGGCAATTGACTAAAAAAAGGCAACAGATGAACAGATGTTAAAATGAGACATTTTTGTTATGTTAAAACTCTGACTCATTATGGTATGGAGGGGGCAATGCTTTTGCATCCCCCAAACCTGGCATCCATTGTTCTATCTTTAGGTGATGTAATTTTAGCTACTCATCTAAAAGAGGAGATACTCAACTGGTTAATTATAGCACAGGGTAACTAATTAAGTGCCATGATTTTCTAGTATACCTAATAACCACGCCTTAGAGCAGTGATTTACAAAGTTTGGTCTGAGGACCCCTTTGCACTTTTACAAATAATCGAGGACTCCAAATAGCTTTTGTTTATGTCGGTTATATCTGTTGATAAATACTGGGTTAGAGCCTAAAACAAAAGTTTTTGAAATATGTATTCATTAATTCATTTAAATAATAATAAATAAAATATTTATGAAAAATAAATACATTTTCCAAACTAAGAAGAGTGAGTGAGAAGAATGACATTGTTTTGCATTTTTGCAAAGCCTCTCTAATGTCTGGCTTACCAGAAGGAATTAACTTTTCATACCTGCTTCTGCATCCAATTGTTGCAATATCACATACCATGTAGCCGCTGAAAAACTCCACTGTATACCCATGAGAGAATGAGTTTGAAAAAGGCATATAATAGGTTAGCATTATTATGAAAGTCATTTTGATCTCACAGACCACCTGCAAACATCTCTCTGCCAAGAGTCTGACCCTTAGAAGTCCCAGATCATTCTTTAAAAGTCACTGTCTCAGGGCTTAGCACTCATATGTTGTACCCTATCTTCTAACTTTGGCATACATTAGGTATGTTGTCAAAGGGAGAGTTTATAAAGCCTCTTTTTTTTTTTCCCAGTCTTCCTGAAAATGTTTGCAACCTGATAGCTTACTATATTGGTCCTGCTTAGTAGACCTGACGTACACTGCTATGGCTTGGGTGGGAGAGTATCTGATGCTCCTCCAACTATAAGAGAGATCAAAGACGTTAAGAGCATGGACTCTATCACCGTTTGGATGCAGTTAGACCTCTTGCTTAGCCACAGTGGCAAGAATTCACAGGCAAATCTCTTAGCCTCCCTTGCATTTAGGCGTCGACATATAGCTCAGTTCTAGTTCAGTGAAATGTTAATTAAAATATTTGCTATTCCTAGACCTAGCAAATAAAAAAAGAACTCAGACACATGTTATTCCATGCTCTTTTCCCCTTCTGGCTGCAGAAATAGATACAACTCCCAGGTGACCACAGAATCTAGCAGTTCAACAGGTAGCTCATAACTAGGAAAGAGAGCTCACCTACAGATCGGCTCATATCTCAGTGCTATTATATAAGAAAAAGTAAACTCCTGTTGTATTTGAGCCTTTATGAATTTGGGGGTTTCGTTTATAATAGCAACTAATGTTACCGGAAGTAAGGCAGCCACTTGCTACTTATTCTGGGGATGGTTTCTCACTTTTGTGAGAAATGCCTCCATTTCCTCATCTCGAAATTGGAGAGACTAGTACTTACATCATAGGGTTGATGCAAGGTTTAAGTGTGTTATAAATGTGCGGATGTATACAAGGTACATAAAACTCCGCTTTGCAAATAGTGAACACAGAATGTTGTTTACTTTTTGCCGTAGTTGTATCTTGTCTCCTGACTACTGTGTACATATTTTAGCCAGTAAGCAGTGTCTAGGAGACACGTGACCAGGCTGGATTCCTTGACTGGACTTCAGTTATCTTTAGAACACTAACTTCTTAAGGCTACAATTCATGGGGACTTTTTTTTTTTTTTTTAAAGCTCTTATCTATTTGACAGAGAACACAAGTAGGCAGAGAGGCAGGCTGAGAGAGAGAGGATGGGAAGCAGGCTCCCTGCCAAGCAGAGAGCCCGACGCAAGGCTTGATCCCAGGACCCTGGGATCAGGACCTGAGCTGAAGGCATAGGCTTTAATACACTGAGCCACCCAGGTGCCCCCATGGGGAAATTTTTTGAAAGGACTATGTGTCTCCACTGAATTCCTGTGTATCATATGATTCAATGCATCATTCATTTTAAAAGAGCTTGGCAAGTTACTTTTTGGTTTTGTTTCTCGGTTTTACCTGGCAAAGTCAACTCTCTTGCTACCTTATACTGAAGATCCAGGAGTCCTGTGCCATTTATTGGAGGAAATCCTTAAATTGGAGGGGGATGGTCAATGTAAGTGTCCTAATTGAAACTTAATTCTGTTGTACATAGGGCAACTATCCATCATCACGATTTTCTGGACAGTTGATGCAGATCAACAAATCACATGGGACTAGCAAATAGTTTGACAGTATGTATATTAATATCTTCCTCTAAATATGTCCTTCTGGGTTCGATTAAAAAAGAATGTATAGATGGGTGAGCCTGGTGGTGGGTATTAAGGAGGGCATGTATTGCATGGAGCACTGGGTGTGGTATATAAACAATGAATCTTGGAACACTGAAAAAATAAAATTAAATTAAAAAAAAAGAATGCATAGGTGCATATAGTGTGGATCCAGATGGGTGATTTATAACTTTATAGAATAGTAAATGCCTTGGAAACACACTTGATGGTTGTCCAAAGATAAAATGAAAAACTAGAAATCAGGTATTTTTCAGCTCAAAAAAGGAGAAAAATCTTTCCCATACTGGGAATACTGAAATTTAGTTGTGAATAATATAATTAAGCATTTCTTATGTACTTAAGGGTTATGAAAATACTGAGAGTCTAGTATTCTTGTTAAGGCACAAGATTCAGGATTATGAATCAGAATTCAGAATCCTGAATCTAGGATTCAATCCTAGGACTGATAACTTTTAAAATTGTTTTGATTGATTAGTCTTGTTCTTGAAGTGTTCTTCTTAGCAATTTTCATCAGAACTTTACATAGAAGAGAAGGTGTGAAAAAATACAGTATTTAACAATAACAGTACAAAAATTACTATTACTGATATTATGGGTAACACTTTGATGGTATTTTTTAAAAAGAAGAAATTATAGAAAAACAACAGGAAATTCATAGTTCATCTGCATCAAGATACAATGATGTCCTGAAATAATGCTCAGAGAAGGGCTGGAATTCCAACACTTGCAGGTTACACAAGCAGATTTACCCTGAAGCTGATGAAGCTTGAATTTCAGGTTTTGTTTACAAGAGCCCCCTTCATGGTAGGCACAGTTACATATTTTTATAAAATTAGCAAATGTATAATGTTTAACTACAATTTGTTATGGTCTTTGTCTCTTTCCCCTTAAACTTGTCTTCTGTCTTATGTATACTTGTATTGATTAAAATAGGAGAGTGATCATGTACATTTTTGAAATCTAACTAAGAGGAAGTGGATTTGGGGAAATATTAAGTCTGGGTTCAGTAGCTATGTTTATATGACTTCTGTCACTTCTATAAAAAAGTCATTAAGGCTTGAATAGGTCATTTTAACTGCAATTTGGGAAGATAAGGAATGTGAGAAATTACAGACTCCTAAGTTGGATACATGTAAAGGGAAGCTTTAAAGAAAGAGAAAGATCAGACAGAAATATGAAACAAAAGTTGTAAAACTGAACAACAGAATCACTTGAAATAGTCTGCCATCGAGAAGAGAATTATAACAAAATAAATGTTAAATTATAACAAAGGTAGTAAACTATTAAAAGAAAATGACAGATCTAAGATTGAAGCATAAATTATTACAAATTATGAAGATAGGTAACTCATAAATATATTGGAAAAATTTATACTTTTGCTGATGTGTAGATAAAATAGTGACATCATGATAACGTACAACTCAAATTCAATCATATAATAAGGATATCCATGAAAAACTGGTTAATGATATTGTCAGTTCAACAAATACTTAAGATGAGTCACTGCAAATCACCTTAAGACAAGAAAATTTAAAATGCCCTTAAATCTTATAAAGATCCTTGGTAGATATTTCTCCAAATTTGACAATAATCATAAATATTTACATAAAATTACAATAATAATAAATATTGAAGCTTAAAGCCACTTTCCAAAACTTGAAATAATTAAAAATGTTTTAATTAATCGCATGACAGGAAAGATGAGTTGTCTTTCTAGAGCTAAATGGTACAAAACCATTGTTCCATGAAGTGGTGATCAAAGATGTAAGTTAAATGTGTCAGGAGGAGAAAAGAGGGATGTCAGAAGTTATAGAATCCAAACATAACTATTTTTATGTTGGTGGAATTTGCTAGATTTCCTTTCTTTGATTTGTAATTTTTATAATTTAGTGTCTCCTTCTAAGTAAATATTATTTTTATATTTTGTCTTATCTTAATCATTTCATTTTCTTTCCTTAAAAAGGGTACCCCAAATTGTATAACTTTCAGGCACTCTAAAATCTGTATCTGACTACCATGTGATCTTGGACACTGTCTAATCTTTATGCCTCAGTTTCCTCATTTTTAAAATGTAAACAATAATAGTATCTATCTAGTAAGATAGTTATAAGGATTAATAGAAAAAAGAGACTAATTGAGGTAATAATGTATAAAACATTGGGCATAGTACCGGGCTGATAGTAAGTACTCCATCAATGATAATGATTATTCTTACAATTAGTGTTAATTTACGGGGTCCCTGGGTGGCTCAGTTATTAAGTGTCTGCCTTCAACTCAGGTCATGGTTCTGGGATCTAGCCCTGTATCCGGCTCCCCACTCAGGGAGGAGCCTGCTTCTCCTTCTCCCTCTGACTGCTGCTCCCCACACTTGTGCTCATGCTCTCTCTGTCAAATAAATAAATAAATGAAAACTTTAAAAAATAGTGTTAAATTAATAGCCAAAAAAGAATAACAGAGCAAAATAATTGACATAGTGTCATCAATAATAATTTTGCATAATGTTTGTATTTGCTAGGAAATATTCTCTTGATCCAGAATCAATGCAGTCATGTGTGTTTTTGTTTTTGTTTACAGTGGATATGACACTTTTCAAGAGGAAAGCATTTCAATCTGTTTTAATTAAATGCATCACATGAACATAGAAAATGTGAATTTACATTTTTATTTGTGATATAATATGTACTTAAATTTTGCATTTGAGATAATTAGCATGAGCTTTAACTCCTTATATGCTTTATATCTAGGGCAAGATTTTCAACCTCCCTGTTTCTCAGATTCTCTACCCTGAAAGGTAGACAAGAGCTTCTTACCTGGAAGGCGGCTGTATGCCATGCCCTCTTCTTCTCCACCACAGCATTCTAAATCTTTGCTCACAATCTGTCCACCACAGCACTGCTGGCCATAGCCATCATGAAGCCTCCCAGCACAGCAAATCTGGTTTCCTGAGGAGGAGTAAGGCATTCTGCCACAGCAGGAGTCACCGATGCCAGTGGAAACCCGATTGTGCTGTTCATCTGGACAACATACTTCACCTGTCAATTTAGGACAATAACAATCATTGCATAGTTAAAAAAATATGCTTTGACTCACAATGAAATTTTATCAGTCATATTGCAGATGCCAAGTGGTTGATGGAATTATTAGAAAGAACGCTGTCATTTTGGAGTTGCAAAATTTCAATACAACTTAATAATTTTTGTATTAAAGATGTATAAACATGTATCTACTCATATACACAGGTGGTAACTTAGAAGTAACGCTATGTTACCTATTTCCTCTCTCACCCCTAAGAAATTTGTACATTAGGTCTGGTAACGTGATTAAGTAACATTACAAAAAAGTGTGTCCACAAATACTTTTCTATCTATGTCATGTATTTTTTTGGAAAGTGGAGTGGATTCAGAAATTAACCTAAAAGTTGGATCCCTTAGATTATGTTTTTTTAACCAATTTATAATCATTTAAGCAAACAAAATACTTTCAATGTGAAGATCAATTAAAAGAGAGGAGATAAAAATACTATATTCAAGTCAGCACATCAGTACTTTGCTGGGCTGTGGCAGACACTGAATTTCACTAATGTAGTTGCACCCACATACTCCCTTTACATGATATTCTGGGAAACTTGAAACAAGAATAAGATAGTCTTTTGCCTAGTGCCATGGTATCAAAGTTTAAATTTTATAAATGTCAATAGGCAGCATTTGTGGGGGTAGGAAGATGCTCTAAAAGACAGAACAACTCTAAAGGACAAAAAAAAAAATAAATTTCATCTTTTAAGGATACCTTGGAAAGGACTACTAACAACTTGGTGAATCTAAAATTAAAACTGGGGGCACCTGGGTGGCTCAGTGGGTTAAAGCCTCTGCCTTCAGCTCGGGTCATGATCCCAGGGTCCTGGGATCGAGCCCCGCATTGGGCTCTCTGCTTAGCAGGAAGCCTGCTTCCTCCTCTTTCTCTGCCTGCCTCTTTGCCTACTTGTGATCTCTCTCTCTCTCTGTCAAATAAATAAATAAAATCTTTGAAAAAAAAATAATAAAATTAAAACTGTACTTCTCCTCTCTAGCTCATTACCTAACTCTCAGTTGACCTCTTTTCTGAACCCTTGGACCCCGACTTTCTCTTCCCTCTTGCCTCACTCTTCTTTTTTCTGTGTCTTCAACAGATCCTCCTCTCTTCACTTCACCCTTTAAAATGTATCTTTCTCCTTGGACAATATTCCTTCATTTTCTCTTATAAGGTCTATAAGTACACTGACCAGCCTCTGGCAGGTCTTAAAGCTCTAAACCATGGTCCAGATAAGATTTACATAATCTAGTTCATGACTTGCCAAACCTTAAGAAAAGGAAGACTCAAATTCACTAAAAAAATTAGGATTCCCTTAGGAACTTATGGTCCTGGACTTCCTGATCTTTATCAATTGCTTTATCTATGCGTGAGGTCGAAATATTCTAAAGCTTGGTTAGTAAAAACAACATGAATTGCTTACCAAAATGATATTAAAAATATGGGGTAATATTTATCTATGGATACATATGTAAAGAATATAAAAAATAGGAACAAGAATGCCTAGCAGGTATCCTTGAAGTCTTTCTTATCCATATTCATTGGTCAAAAATCCATTCTAGTAGATGAAATGTACAAATTACTAGAAATATACAACCTAAAAGACTGAATCATGAAGAAATAGAAATTTTGAATAGACCTATAACTATTAACAAGATTGAATCACTTATTAGAAACCTCCCAACAAAGAAAAACTCTAGACCAGATGGTTTCACTGGTGAATTTTACCAAACATTTAAAGAATTGATACTAATCCTTCTCAAACTCTTCTAAGAAACTGAAGAGGAATAAATACTTCCTAACAAAATTTATGAGGTCAGCTTTACCCTGATACCAAAACCAGACAAGACAATTTAAGAAAAAACAAAGCAAAAACTACAGACCAATATCCCTTATAAAAATTGATGTAAAAATCCTTACAAAATGCTAGCAAACTGAATTAAAGAGCATATTTAAATGATTATCCAACATAACCAAGTGGGATTTATTCCTGGAAAGAATGCAAAGATGGTTCAGTACATGAAAGTCAGTGTGATATGCCATATTAACAGAATGAATAAAGAAAAACACAAGATTACCTCAAATGACGTAGAAAAAACACTTGACAAAATTCAACACTATTCTATTATAAAAACATTAAATAAACTAGGTATAAAAGGAAACTACCACAACACAAAACAGAGCATATATGAAAAACCCACAGCTAACATTATAATCAACAGTGAAAGTTTTTCTCTTAAGATCAGGAAGACAAAGCTGTCAGCTTTTGCCACTTCTATTCAACATAATATTGGGACTTATAGCCAGAGCAATTAGACAAGAAAAAGAAATTAGGAACATCCCAACCAAAAAGGAAGGAGTAAAATTATCTCTGTTTATAGCAATGCAACTTTATATGTAGAAAACCCTAAAGATTCCACAAGAAACCTGTTAAGACTAAGAAAAGAATTCAACAAAGTTGCAGGATATAAAACCAACATGTAAAAATTAGTGTTTCTATACACTAAACATGAACAATCTGAAGAGGAAATTTTTTTAAAAAAGTAACTCCATTTACAATAGTTTAAAAAATACTTAAGAATAAGCTTAACCAAGAAGGTGGAAGACTTGAACACTGAAAACTACAAAATGTTGATGAAGGAAATTAAAAAAGACACAAATAAATTTGACATCCCATGTTCATGGATCAGAAGATGATACTGTTAAGATGTCAATACTACCCAAAGTGATCTACAGATTCAATGCAATCTCTATCAAAATCCCAACAATATTTTTTGCATAAATAGAAAATCTATCCCCAAGTTGCAATGGAATCTCAAGGACCCCAAATAGCCAAAACAATTTTGAAAAAGAACAAAGTTGGAGGTCTCACACTTCCTCATTTCAAAACTTACTATAAAGATACAATCAATACTACAAAGATACAATTAATAATCAAAATGGTGTGGTCCTGGTACAAAGACAGACATACAGACTGACGGAATAGAATAGAGAGCCTAGAAATGAAACTACAAAAAAACCAAATAATTTTCAACAAGGGTGTCAAGACCATTCAATGATGAAAGGACTATCTTTTCAACAAATGGTCCTTGGAAAAATCAATATTCACATGCAAAAGAATGAAGTTGAACCCTTAACCTCACATCATGTACAAAAATTAATTCAACATGGACCAAAGACCTGAATGTAAAGATAAAATTACAAAATTCTTAGAAGAAACATAAGGGGAAATCTTCAAGACATTGGACTTGGCAATAATTTATTGATTATGACATCAAAAGTACAAGGCAACAAAAGAAAAATAGATGTATTGCACATCATCAAAATTTAAAAGTGTTATGCATCAAAAGACATTACTGACTGTATAAAAAGGCAAACCATAGGAGAAAATATTTGTAAGTTATATAACTGATAAGGGACAAACACCCAAAATTTCCAAAGAATTCCTGTGACTCAGCAACAAAAACACAAACAACCCATTAAAAAAAATGGCTAGAAGACTCATATAGATATTTCTCCAAAGAAGATGTACAGATGGCCACTAATCATATGGAAAGATGTTGAATATTTTTAATTATTAAGAAAATGCATATCAAAATCACTATGAGATACTACTTCATAGTCAGAACGAACAGCTGTTATAAAATAAAGAAACAGAAAATAATATGTTACCAAGGAATTAGAGAAATTGGGTCTTCTGAATATAATAAACTTGCACATTGTTGTGGGGAATATAATATAGTATAGCTTTTGTGAAAAACACTAAGGCAGTTCCTCAAAAAGTTTCACACAGAATTTTCTTATGATCCAGGAATTTCACCTCTGAGTATAAAGTTAAAAAAAATATATGCAAATCAGGACTCAAACAGGTATTTGTACACCAATGTTCATAGCAGTATTGTTCACAAAAGTCATAAGGTGGAAACAATCCAAATATTCATCAGTAGATGAATGGACAAAGAAAACGTGGTATATCCATACTATGGAATGTTATTCAGTCTGAAAGACAAAAGAAATTCTCACATGTTTTAGAATACAGATGAACCCTGAAAACATATTAAGTGTATATGAGTGTATATGAAGTGTATATGAAGTATGCAGAGTAGTCAGATTTATAGAGACAGAAAACAGAATGGTCGTTGTCAGGGGCCAGGGGTTAGGGACAACAGGGAGTTAATGTTTAATGGAAACAGAGTTTCAGTTTGGGAAGATGAAATGTTCTGGAAATGGTGGTGGTGGTGATTGCATAACCATGTGAATATACTCAGTGTTGCTGAAATATGCACCTAAAATGGTGAAAATTATAAATTTTGTTATATATACTTTACTACAATAAAAAAGTCCAGTTCCATAAACAGGGGAAACATAATTCCATGCCTAGTTTCAGAGACCACTTAGCTACCATTAGGAATACTCTGTTCTCAATGGAAGTCGAGATTTCAATAATTCCTTGGAAATCAGAAGATAGGATAGTAGACAATGTCTTCTCTCTAGAAGAACTTGATGAGCACTTGGAAGATACTTTGGCTCACAAAAAAAGAAAAAAATGGGTCAGATTAATAGATCTTCAGATTAAGCAATTAAATAAAGGAAGAACAAGGACATATCCGTGTCTAGTCTACACAAAGATGAATGTCAATTTGTAAGGAAAAGGGACACTGGAAGAACATTTGCTCTACTTTAGCTAGAAAGAATCAAAAAAGGAAAAAGACAAACACTGGCTGGTACAAGAACCTCTTTCTGTGAAAGCAGCTGCTCTGGTCAATCCATAACTGCCGTTACCACACAAAAAAGAGAACTTTTCATGCAGTGGTAGAACTGAAGTTTTCATATCTAATTGATATTGGGGTTACACTATTATAAATTCTACTATGTTTCTATCATTCCTTCCTAAGAATAACCTGTCTCAGAGGTAGACATTTCAAATACATTCCAGACTCTCCCTTTGTCTTTGTCTTCTCTTTAATCAACATACTTTTCTGCTAACTTTGTATTTTTTCCACTCTGGTGCATTTGATGGGAGGAGATCTGCTTTGTTAATGGGATGCTAGTACTAAATGTGTATACATAAGCCTGTTTCTTGAACTCCCACCAGAATCCCCAGCCTATAATTTGATAATGGCACAGGCTAACTACCTAATTCCTGATGACTTCATGATCTACATCTCAGACCTCGAATCTGTCTTCAACAGTCACTGGGGCAAGGAGAGTTTAGATATGGGATTCATAGAAGAGGCTAAACCCTTAAAGGTCTCTACAAATCTGATTATGTCCTTCTTGAAACTGGCTAAAAATTCACTAAAAAACAAATGGTGGTTGTTGAAGAAAATCAGGTCCATTGTACCCACATAACTCCAGAAAAGACTTCTTATTCCCTATTGTAATCCTTATATCTTATTCATTCCATCCAAAAAATAAATCACTTGTATACTACTTTGTCCAAGATTTAAGGGCCATTAACAAAATTGTGCTTCCTCACTTCCCATAGTTCCCAACTTAATACCATCCTCTCTCCAGTCCCTGAGACAGTTGCTTAGAGTAATAGATCTATGGGTAGCAGTTTTTCATATACTCTTGCACTCACACTCCCAGTATCTTTTTTTATTCACTTGGGATAATTATGCCCCAAGAGTTTACAGAAATGCCACTTTAATTTTCATAATTATTTTACCATAGCATTAGAGTGATAAGCAGAATATGACCTCCCAGAGATGTCCATGTACTAATCTCTGGAATCTGTGAATATGTTATGTTGATGGCAAAAGGGGATTAAAATAGCATGATGGAATTGAGCTTGATAATGCTATGTGAGAAAGGACTGACTACTATCGCAAGGCTGGAAGATGGTAGGAGGCCCCTAGGCAAGGAATGTGGGCAGCCTCTACAAGTTGGATTCTTTAAGGCAGTCTGGCTTGATACACTAACTCTGGCCCATTGAGACCCATTTAGAACTTCTGACCATGAGAAATGTCAGGTAATAAAATTGTCTTGTTTTAAGCCACCACATTTCTGGTAATTTGTTACAGGAGCCCTAGGAAACTAATACACTAAAGATACTTGGGTTCCGCTTTAAAACACTACTCTTACACAATGTGTGGATGATCTTCCGGTATGTTCCTGTGAAAGCTTGACAAATTGATTCTCTGTATTTGTTGACCGTGGTAGCACGGAAATGATATAGTTTCCAAGCATCTATGTTTTCAGAACAAAGCGCATTTCCTAGGGTCTGGATTTGAAACTGTGAGGTCATGCAAAATAGAAAGTCTCTTTCTCTTTAAAGGTTGGAAGCTATTTGTGACTTCCCTAGTCAATTGCTGAAACCCAGCTTAGATAAAGGATTGCTTGGTCTCTTAGAATCAACAAGAATCAATGAGGATTCCTGGGCTCATAGGATCTCAATGTCCATTAGACATTTGATTCTTAGTTTTTATGAACTGGTTGCCCTTTAACAGAATTGGATGAAAATGGACACACCTGAGTCTTTGCTCTAGAATAATTCATAAGAGACTATCTCTTGTCACCTACAGGGTGCCTCTTAACCTCATGTACTCTAATGCTCCCTAATTCTTATCAACCTTTCCTTCTATTTGCACATGAAAGCTTTGGGGGTTCTAATTCCAGAAGTCAGAGAAATCAGAGACATAAGTTTCCCACTAATATTACTTAGTTTAAATAACCTAAAGAAGGTCAAACAACTAATAAGTGAAAGAAATGAGATGTGAAGTCAGGCAGTTTGACTCCAAAGTCTGTCATTTTTATCCACTAGTTACTCAGCATCAAACCAGCAAGCCCCTATATGGAATTTTCTTTTATTAGAATATGATCATATACATTATTACCTGAAATAACGACTTTAGTCTCTAACTGGGACATTTTTGCTTGCTTTCTTTAAATAGGGATTTTCAATGTAATTTTAATGGAGATAAATTTTCTTTCTTTCTGCTCTACCAACATGCCAGAAAAGCATATTAAATTACATGTATGAAGTCATCACATTATTATATAATACAGTATCTCTAATGGATCAATCTAATTTTTAATCATACAAATTTCAGTCTCCACTAATGAAGTGACTTGATCTTGTTCCTATGTCTTACTTTTCCTATTTATAGAATAAATAGAATTCTAAGGCATATGACTTCAACACTTTTTTTATTAAAAAAAATCACCCATTTAAAATTGACCTATTGGGGTGATGCATAATTCTATGAATTTTAACATAAAGATACAATTAGGATACAGATGAGTTTCATCACCCCCCAAAACTCCATACTGTTCTTTCAGTCACGCGCTCCTCTCACCCATCACCATTGGCAACCACCGATTTGTTCCCCATTGCCACAGCTTATCCTTTCACATGTCATATAAATGGAATCTCCCAGGACATAATTTTGAGCCTGCCTTCTTCCTTTTCCTTTCCCTTTCCTTTCTTTTCTCTTCTCTTCTCTTTTTCCTTTCCTTTCCTTTTCTTCCTTCCTTCTTCCCTCCCTCCCTCCCTCCCTCCCTCTTCTTTCTTTCTTCCTTCCTTCCTTTCTTTCTTTCTTTCTTTCTTTTCTTTCTTTCTTTCTTTCAGATTTTATTTATTATTTGACAGAGTGTGAGCACAAGCAGGGGTAGCAGCAGAGGAAGTGGGAGAAACAGCCTGTCCACTGAGCAGGGAGCCTGATGTCCACCCAGGAACCCCAAGACCGGCTCCTTTCACTCAGCATACTATCTTTCTGGTATTTATTAGTAGTTTGTTCCTTTTGATTCCTGGGTAGTATTCCTTTGTGTGGATACACCACAGTTTGTTCCTTTACCCACTGAGGGACATTGGAGCTATTTCTGGTTTTGGGCAGTTATGAGTAGAACTGCTATAAACACTTGTGAGCAGGTTTTTGTGTAAACACACGTTTTCATTTCTCTAGGGAAATTACCGAGGAGTGGGGTCAGGGCATAATCCGTTTTCTCTCAACGTACGAAATCCTGGAATGTAGGGGATAGTTGGCTTAGTTGACAGTCTTTAAAAGGACTTTTTTTTTTTTTAAGATTTTACTTATTTGTCAGAGAGAGAGAGCACAAGCAGGGGAGCAGCAGGCAGAGGGAGAAGCAGGGTTTCGCTGAGCAAGGAGCCCAATACAGGACTCCATCCCAGGACATGGGATCATGTGTGATCATGATTTGAGCCCAAAGCAGATGCTTAATAGATTGAGCCATCCAGGCATCCCTTTTCTTCCTTCCTTCCTCCCTTCCTCTTTCTTTCTTTCTTTCTCTATCCTTCCTTCCTTCTTTTCTTCCTTCCTTCCTTCCTAAGGAATTTACTTATTTATTTGTCAAAGAGAGAGAGTGAAAGGATCCTAAAACATGGTATGCATAAGCAGAAGGAAATTCTAATTTTTTCTTCTACTAGAGGCCAAAAAAGGAGGAAAGACCTTATTGTGAACAGTAAAGTTATTGTACTTGTTACATTCCTCTGGGTAAAAGGATTTTGAAACTTGGTCTCAAATGTGGTTGCCATATTTTTTAAATCTCCACAGCCAGAGAGCAGTGTATCTTCTTGGCAAACTTTAACATAACAAACCGCATGGTAGAGGGGCAGCATAGTTAGTTAAATATCATTTAGGACAACTGTGGGTTTAGAAGAAACATAGTGAAAAAAAAAAAAAGAAGAAACATAGTGTATGTGTGTGTGTGTGTGTGTGTGTGTGTTTATGGGAAAATATATATATTGGGGAAAACCAACATTTTTTAAAGCCAGTTTTGAGGATAACAAATATTAATTAGTTTAGATATTTTCTTATTCAGTCACTGACAGAAGAAAATGCTTTATAAAAAGAGATGTGGATTATATCAATGAGAACCAAAACTGATCCTTTTTCCCTCAAAAAAGGTCTATTAGATGTAAGATACAAGGATCAGTCACCTTCTCATTAACCTCTCAAAATGAATCTATTCCACGACAGGCTTGAAAATGTTTTCTCTCTAAAAGCTACATTGCAGTCTTCACAGTTAATTGTTATTCTTATCAAAGAATGACCCACATTAACATTTAGCTTGAGGTCATTAGCATATTTATAAAAAAAGGGGAGTGGAATAAGCATTCTTTCCTCTGCCACTCTTTGTTGTAGAGTGCTATAAAGGAAAGTTGTGAGAAAAATACGAAGTAAATATTATTAACTAATATTTCAGACTTATCTATAAATATCAAAATGCCTATATCCATCTTAGCCTGGAACTGACAGAGTACTGATTGAATTTTAATTGCATTTAGATACAAGATGGTTTGGGGTCACTATGCTTTCTTTCTTGATGTAAACAGTGTTAAACTAGTTAACAAAGACCATTGGCTGAGGATAGAGGTCACAGTATAATCTCTTCATTTAGGTACATTGAGATTAATGATTGCAGCAAAACACTCTCTTTGATTATCCCATGAGATTGCATTTTTTTTTTCCTTGACACTACGGTAGGCATTCTAATACTGTGAAAAATGAACTACTTAAAAGGAATCCAGATATGGACCATGCGCAACAGTTTGGAGGTTATTGAAATGTTTGAGGTTTGAATGAGCATGTGTCATATACAGATCATGAAGGTTTTGAAAACTCTTGCTTCAAAAATTACTTATTAAAAAGTTTTGTATAATGTCAATAAATGACTTTTGGACTTTCATGGCTTATTTTATCTTTAGGAAAAAAGAGTTAAGTTTATTTGAATTTTTTTTTTTTTTTTTTTTTTTTTTTTTAGAAAGAGGGAGAGACTACAAGGGCAGGGAGGGGCCCAGGAAGAAGGAGAGAGTCTTAAGCAGACTCCAGTGCTGAGCATGGAGCCCAACGCAGGGCCTGATCCTACAACCTTGAGATCATAACCTGAGCCAAAACCAAGAGTCAAGACGCTCAACTGACTGAGCCATCCAGGAACCTCGGAATTTTTTTCTTTTAATTAGATTGTTTTCTTAGCTTGAAATCTGACACTTGTGTTAGGATTGAGAAGGGTGAAAAGCAAATCTAAGAGTTAACAGACGTGATGGATTCAACCAATGATTTTTCATCAATGTTAAGGGACAGAGAATATTTTCTCAGTTTCAACAGTTCACTGCAAATCATAATATCAAAAATTTTCACGAGACTTGGTAATAAAACCACTATTATTTAGTTCTATGTTAGAATTAGAGAAAAGCCTGGTATGGTCCATTAGTCTAAACAACAGGAAAGAAAACAACAGAACATGCCCATCTCATCTATTTAATTATATTTTTCAGGGCAACTTTTTGCAGGGAAAAGAATATAGGAAATGGAGTAGAAAACTCCCAAAGTGTAAACTATTTTGAGAGAGTAAAGCATTTGGCAGAGTTTGATGAGTTGTTAACATGATAATTTCAGGATAAAGAAGTTATCCTTTTCTACAAAATCCTTATTTCCAACACCATTGTTTTTTCTTACTTGGAAAATCTAGTTGATTAGGAGTTACTTAATTATGAAAGTATTTTTGCAAAAGAATAAGAACAGCATTGCTATAAAGACAGATTTGTCTATTAGTATTAAGGAAAAATTAATGAAGATTAGAGAGTCTCTGCCTTGATTGAATAAACTTGCATATATTTAATGACCTTACCTTCCCTTTTTGCTCTAGTATTTTTACAAAAGAGATTTCTCTCTCACATACCTTGGATACACATATTTATGCCAAACACAAAGGTACATTGAACAATAACCTGAATTAACTGGATGTTTAACATAAATTCCTAGTTAAACTAGGTATCCCGAAGCATTCAGCTTTTCTTGGACATCTTCTCTTTATCCCATATCTGTTTTCTTTGCTTCTGAAGACATAGGCATTAAACTTAGGTGGTAGGGAAAAAAAATCTGTATTGTCAATGGCTTTCTCAGGATAAATAGTAACTGTCAGTGGCAGTAATGAAGAGGTTTAGAAGTCTGAAATAGTCACTTTAAAAACTATGTTAACATATATTAACATATTTTGGTTTATAAGAATAAATATTTGACTTTTTCTTTTCCCCCCATTGTTTTGCTTCTTAGAGTCCACAGATGAGTGAAATCTATGGTATTTGTCTCTCTCTGACTGACTTATTTTGCCTAGCATTATACTCTCTAGCTCTATCCACTGTGTTGCAAATAGCAAGATTTTATTCTTTTTGATGGCTAAGTAATAATCCATATACCACATCTTCTTTATCTGTTCATCAGTCAATGGACATATGGGCTCTTTCCATAATTGGCTATAGTCGATAATGCTGTTATAAACATTAGGGTGCACAGATTCTTAACTATAGAAAACAAACTGGAGGGTTTGCTGGAAGAGAGGTCAGGGGGAGCATGGGTTAAATGGGTGGTGGGTATTGTATGAGTACCAAGTATATACAAGTAACAAATCACTAAATTCTACATATGAAACTACTATTTCACAATATGTTAACTAACTGGAATTTAAATAAAAACTTGGAAAAAATAATACAGTAAATAACAGAGTAAGTAAAAAAAAGAGTAAGTCGAGTTGAGCATGGATTTTGGAAAGACATGCGTAGATCTGCCCTTCGGCTCTTCCACTCCCAAATCTCCGTATAGGCTATGTTATCATTCCTTTCTGAATCTGTTTCCTTATTTATAAACTTGAGATAAAATACCAATATCCTACAGTTGTGGAAAGTATATAAGGTATCATATGTAAAACCTTTAAATACAGAGCCAGCCAGAGACTTTGTGTTTTATAAATACTAAATGTTATCATCTTTATTCTCAATCGTATAGTTTTGTGTAGTTGAAATGTGGACAGTGCACATTTGGTCACTCAAAACAAGAAAGAAAACGGGGGTGCGAGGAGGGAAAAATCTCTCTTTGCTATTCTTCGCAGCAACCTTCTTTCTGCCCTACCACAGACAGTGGACTAGTCTCCGATAAATGGAATTTGTGTTTTAATCCATCCAGGGACAATGCATGTATAGTCCAGAATAGAAATGGAGGAAATGAAGAATGGCTTCATGGGGTGGAACACTTAGAAATTCACAGAATTTACGGTGAAAATGCTTAGCCATGGGAAGAAATAAAGTAAAAAATAAAGGGAGTTACCAGATCTTGATAAATTTCCTTATGTGGTAGATACCATAAGTCCCTTGTATTCTCTTTTAGTACCTACCTAGTCTTGCTTAGATTTCAACAAAGCTGAAAGAAGAAATGATATTTAAAAGCAGGCGGCTGGTTATGTGTTAGTCATTCAATTTTTGTTGAGGAGGTGCTTGAAATAGTTGATGGGCATGAGTCATGGGTTGGCTTTTTCAGGTTCCCAGACTACTGATGTAAGGGCCAAGGGCAGCCGCCCAAGATGGCCCACTCTGGTATGAAGATTTTTTTAAGCTAAAGGCAATCGAGACCATGAAGGCTGAAGAGAAACTTTTGCCCCTCCCTTAAATACATAGAAGAATCCAAATTGGCTATCTTTCCCAGAATAAAGATTATTAGCAGAGATAAATTTCATCTGAGTGACCCATCTGTATGGCAGGGCAAACAACTAATTACCAAACATCTGCTTTTCTTCTTGTTGCTCTGTGAAATACATTCCTTTCCTCTGATGTCCCAGGTCCCTACCCCCTTCCCCTTAGTTCAGAATGACATATAGACCTCATTTTGCCTGACTGTCCTCACTGTCTTTGGAATTTCATTGTTTGTGTGGATTCCTGGTAGGCACATTATTAAATCTGATTTTCTCCTGTTAATCAGTCCTCTGTCAATTTGGTTTTAGTCCAGCTAGAAGGTGCTTGAAGAGGACAGGAATTCTTGCTCTCCAACACTGAGCACACCTGGAAATGATCCTCACCTGGTAGAATTCTAGTGTAATACCCAGAGCAGCAGTGATGATCTGTTTGAGCCTCTCGTATTCGGCCACCACAACAAACCGCAGTTGAATTCAAAACGAATGGGATATATTTCTCTTCACAGCACTGGTGCCCAGGCTGGGGGTCGTAGAGAACTCCATTACAGCAAACCTGAAGGTGGGAATTGGGGTTAAAGAAATATCAGTTTAATTAAAAGTACTAGACCGTCATATCTCATGTGATACAATCATACTCTAGTCGCCCTTGACCTGAGACCAAATGTAGTATATTAATGATAAAAATTCAAAAGTTTGAAAAGCATTTTCCCAGTATCATTTAAATTTTACATATGCTATGATACAATGTAGCTTTTTAGACTTCAAGCATGTTTTGTGCTCTGTTATCACACTCTATAAATATGAATTCTCTTTTGAATGTCAGTGCTCCCAATGTAAAGAGGATGTAGAATTATAAGTGAAAAATTGCCTTCATATTTGTGTTTTTATTTTAATCAGTGTTTAATTTGAAAACACATTTATGGAAACCTCTCATCGATCTTTCCTTTTTTTAAAATAAATAGCCTTTTCCTTATAATTTATATGATCACTTATTTACAAACTCAATTTTCAGACAAGGTAATCTCAACAGACTCTAATATTTACATACACACACACACACACACACATACACACACATATATATGACATATACATATATGTATATGTTATAGGCCACCATATTAAAAAAAGAAATTTATATGGAAATTAATTTTGAAAAGCCCTTTTAATGATGTGTTTTTTTCCAGGAGCTGTAGAAGAAATTATGTACTTGAACAATCAAATAATTATTTGCATGCTCACTTGAGGTCTGAGAGACTGACATTCTATATATATAACAAATCAAATGCTAAATAGTTGCTGAAATGTAGCCTCAGAACCTACACTTGGCATAAGTCACGTAAATTAGATAGAAGCTTCCTGTGGCAGGCAAAATCAACCACTATTTAGAGGCGTTTCTCTTTTTCCATTTTGCACATTGCTATTTCTATCTTGCACCAACTCGTGAATCAAGCTCAATATAAAGCAGCAGAACGTGGGCTAAGTCTTCAAACACCACTAGTGTAGTACTTCATTCATTTTTCAAAAATTATCAAAGAACAAAGAAATAGGGCTCTTAAATTCAAAGTTTACCCCTGCAGGTAGCCATGCTAAATCAACTGTGATAAATTTCCTTTTCTGTATTTAGTTATTAGCAGTGAGGATTCAGAATTAGTCTCATGCCAGAGATAAACTGGGTGATCCTTCTCTTTGATGCCATACTCTGTGTGAAAAGTAAATTTGAAATTATGTCCCATGTTTAAGCCTTAAGCAAAAAATTGTCATTTTTCTTGTGGATTCTTCACTGGAATGTTTATTTAGTGTTGGTGCATTGGAACTGGTTCACTCCCATCTTTCCACTGCCATTCTCAGGCTCCTTTAGCCACATGAAACTTGTGAATTTTTTCTAGTGCCCTTTGGTTCAGATCATTGGTGGGTCCCCAAAGTGATATGCTCAAGCAATTATTTCTCTTGGGAGGTCTCCACATAAACAGAATTATTTCTTAATTTCTAATTCAAGTTTCAAGTTAGCTGTCTCAGAAAACATAAAAGGAAATTTCAATAACTTGAGTTGATAAATGTGTACCTAATATCTGAATCGCCTTTTCCTTGTTCTATAGTTTTCCTAAAGCAAGTCTATAATGTAGTGATTCTCAAAATACAGTTCCTGGAACAGATACAAAGGCATCACCTGGGGACATGTTAGAAATACAAATTTTCACACTCCACCTAAGATTTACCAAATTTGAGTTTCTGGGGGTGGGACCTGCAATCCATGTTTTAACAAGCCTTCCAGGTCTGATGTTCACTGGGGTTTGAATACATGGTAAATTTTGCATATGTATTTCTAGTCCTCCTGATATTGTGGTGATTTAGCCTAAAAATTCTTAGTCTCTTTTCTGTCTCTTTCCAACTTCTCACCCAAGAAATATATATTCATAGTTAACTCTAAACAGACATTTACAAACGATTGCTTTCTCTTGAGATTTTAATTGACTTCCTTTATTCTCTTTAACTGTCAATACCTGTGTATGTCCTTAATCCTTAAAAAGAAAAATAAGCCTTTGCTTAATGCATCAAAGATTTCTTTTTTTCTCCCAGAGAACATTTTTTAATGGGCAAATTTATTCCAGCATTTTTCCCTTCAAAAATCCTGAATTTAATTTTATTTTATGGAGGTATGTTCATCAGATAGTGTACATTTAATGGCCTAAAATAATGTAAAACTTAGGCATAATGGCAATTCAGGAGCCTATGTACCAAAAAAAAAAAAAAAAGTATAGATAGTAACTGCTAGATTTAAAACATTTCTTAGAGGATAGCCACTGCTTGGCCAGTGTCAGCTGTAATAATTTGTATTTTGATCCATATTGCTTCAACCACTCACTTCCTTAATTACTGTGTCTTTTTGCAGTGAATCTTTTGAATTTAGTAACAGCTTTAGTACATTAAATGTGCGATGTTGTTGTTGACAAATAGGAACATTATTTCATTAGGTGAAATCCTACCTTCAAAGTAAGGATTCTCTGCATCATTTGTCAATAAAAGCCATTTACAAACTCCTCTGTCTGGCTGTGTTATTGATCTGATTCCTAAACTGCAACTAATATGAACATTAATCTGCAAATGGCCATAATTTTAAAATATTTCTGCCAAACCATGGAAGGTCCTGCTCACAGTTACTCATCAGTGTCGTGTAAACTAACAGCCAGTTGTAGCTGAATGGATTTGTTGCAAGGAAAATTCAAGTCATTCAATCAAATACAAATTCGGGAGTTCCGTGCCATTTCAATAAACTAATATTTCCTGTGAAGATGATAAAAAATGAGAAGGCTAAGATGTTCATGAGGACGAAGGGTTTTTATAAGCATCTTTCTTTTCCTTTGGGTCTTCCTGATAGACTAGTGGAAAAATTGATTATGATAAATCGTGGTTTAAGAAGCAAGTGATTTCATCAGGAGTGTTTAGTGAGAAAAACATATTTCACTGACTCATATGAAAAGATATACCTTAGCTTCAGGAGAATAGCACCTATGTCCACAGATGGTTTTAGGTTTTTGACACTTCACTGCCTTGCAGAGCTCGCCCCTGTGGTCCTTTCTTAACTTCTGGGTTTTAGGGCATGAAAGCCATGTTTTACGTAAGACATCATATCCGAGAATGATACCATTTGACTTCCCTGGAGACATCCAATCAACTTGAAGGGATCTGCAATGGAGAGAATAATCAATACCTCTGAAAAGATAACATTTAACATCACTGCTCTCAGCCTCATGTACTTTCAGTTAATCTCCCAGACTGGTCAAAAGGTCCATTTTGTCAACAACTTCTTAATTAAGAAACTGAAGCAAAAGAATATATACAACTACCATACAATATGTTTAGAGAATCAATGAAAACCATGTAAGCTTTTGGGAGGATAACATATGACAAGAGTCCAGTGATCTCCCACTTTAAACCACAGAGACAGGAGAGTACCACTGTTTTAGGTTAATCAGGAAAACCAACAGGAAAATTTGGTTGGACAAGGAAAAGTAAGACACACGTAATATGAAAAAGTGGTAAATAAGGTGGAAATTAGAACATGTTACAGATCTCATCTATACTTAAAATCACCATCTCCTTTGCCTTCCTTTCCCAGCTCACACATAGCTGTTCATAGATATGTAGCTAGAAAACCACAGTGGGGGTCTCTGAAGGTTCCTAGGCAATTTCAGCCATCAACTGCCCCTTTTCCCTTTCTGCTAAACATGATGTCTCCAACTTCAGCAATCAACTTGCAGCCACTTGAGAAAGATCATCAGAATCTCCAAGATAGGCACCATGATATTTGGTACAGGTGAACCAATACCAGCCACAATTTACAATCTCTGGAACTATTTACTTAAGCCTCTATTGTTGGGTGTCTTTTTACTTGTAGCCAATATAAATGTGCAAATTGACAAAATCTTATTATCAGTGGATAAACTGACCAACTGGTAAAAAAAAATTGATAAATTTATTATTTATAAATCATATCATGATAAACTATAATATCCTTCCAAATATACTTCACTTAGACATATCTTGATATTTGACTAGTATAAACAGATAATAATAATTTTTTTAAAAGATTATTTATTTATTTGAGACAGAGAGAGAGAGCACATGAGCACGGGGCGGGGGCGCGGGGAGAGGAGAGTGAAAGGGAGAAGCAGCTCCTCAGTGAGCAGGAAGACCTACATGGGGCTGGATCAAGGCCTCTGAGATCATGACCCAAACTGAAGGCAGAAGCTTAACCTACTGAGCCACCCAGGAGCCCCTCTAATAATTCTTTAAATATCATAGTTGGACATGTTTTGTGGCAAGAAATATAAAAATTGGGAATTCCCATAACAAATATGTTTACATCATTGTATTCTATAGGATGCTTGATTCTTAAAAGTAGAGGAACAATTTCATTCTAAATATGAGTATACTATTCTGGGGGGAGGTTGATATATAATAAGGGCATAGTATTCAGCTAAAACTTTATTGCAGTCTCAATGATCTATTAATATTTCTTTTGTTGAAATAAATGAAATCATAACATTAAGCTGTCCACTAGGAATCAACCCTGAATAAGATGATTTGCTCTCATGTTAATGTTATAGAACTTTAATTTTGCAGTTAGGACTACTTGCCAGAATGATACAGCCTAGATGACTCACCATACTATCTTTAGCATTTTTTAAAATAAGCTCTATAAACAGAATAGTTAAAAATTTTAATAAAGTCACAGAGATTTGGATATGACATATTCTTGAAATTTATTTAGCATGGCAAAGGAAGCCTTCCTATTTTACATGGAAATGTAAAATAATAATTACTTTTATTCTCATTATTTAAAAAAAAAGGGTAGAACTTTGACATTCAAGATTAATTCTATTTTTATAATTCTAAAATTTCCAACTATAACAATTAACCAATTACAAACAGTTATCAGGCACTTTTACATAGAAAACATTCCAGTAGGTACTTTGGAAGAGAGCAAGCACACATAAGCTTAGTCCCTATACTTTAAAGTTCTTACAATAAAAATCTTACAATAACTTATGTGACTTTTCTGCCATTGTGTTAAGTGGTATTTTTCTTATACCTTTCATTTTAAGAAGAAATGTATCTTTACAGGCAAAATTACTGGACCCTATCAGAATTCCAAGTGACATCACATATTAGGAATTCAATTAAGCCCAAACATTTACATTAAAAAGCAGCAGCCAAGATAAACCTTGACATTTTAATAGACTGCTAAAAAAAAAAAAAGAAAATCATTATTTCATTTTCTTGGGGGTACAAACATAACACATTCACTAATAAGACTCTGTAGATAGGAAATTAATGTCACCTACAAGAGAACAGTTTCATAGGTGACTTGTATAGTCACCATTATTATTCTAAGGTCTTTATCCAACTTTCAAAATTAATTCCACATTTTCCAGATACCTCTTTTGTATTCACTGCATAATCAACCACAGGAAAGACTACATTTAAGTGACATTCAAGGGTCTGACTTTTCTACAAAAGCCAGTGAATTAGTAAAGTCTAGAAAACACCATGTAGAATACCACACCATTGTAACTTCTTCTTCTAGCAGAAAATAAATGTGGAGTAGACTACTTATATTTTTAGTGATAACATGAACAGTTTTGCTTTTGAGGATCTGAATCAGGTACAAGAAGATAAATGATCAAAGAAGAGTAACAAGTTTAACACCTATACTACACCTCTCATTAGAACCAAAGAAAATGACACGGAACAACCTTTGGTTGCTGATTTGAAATGAAATGGAAAAATGACATGGAAAAACCTTTGGTTGCTGATTTGAAATGAAAGACATCTCTAAGAAATATGCACCACTATTATCTGGATTGATGGTTTCATTCCTTTAATGTTTAAGAGTAAAATAGAGAAAACATTCTTTTTTTTTTTTTAGATTTTTATTTTATTAATTTGACAGAGAGAGAGATCACAAGTAGGTAGAGAGGCAGGCAGAGAGAGAAGAGGAAGCAGGCTCCCCACTGAGCAGAAAGCCCGATGCGGAGCTCGAACCCAGGACGCTGAGAACATGACCTGAGCCAAAGGCAGAGGCTTTAACTGACTGAGCCACCCAGGCGCCCCGAGAAAACATTCTTATACCATAGGCATGAACATTAAATATTAGGGAAACAAACTGAGGCTTTTTGGTACAGATTAGTAAAGGCTGTATGCTCATGCAGAAAAATCAACCAACTGTAAGTCCTTGAATGGATTTTTTGGGTAGATTTGTTCATAAAGTCATGATTGGAGTTTATTTAACTCCAGAACACTAGGGACTAAAATTAAGCTACCTTAATAAAGTTTCAGATGAAAACCATTATATCTACACATATTTTGATACATGGATTCATTGATACTGTTCAGACATTTTAGTTGGAGTTATTATTTTTTTTAATTACATCACGTTGTTAGTAGATCTACTATTCTACTTCTGTTACTACTATATACTACTGTGGCCACCACCACAATAATCACCACTTTCAATTCTTAATTTGGGAAGTACAAAATAACATTGAGGATAGAAAGGAGTATGGAAAAAATCATTTCTTTATCACCCACCCTTATACAGATGAATATTAACATGTTACAGGTCAGACAGACTTTTTTATGAAGAATTAGGGTTCCCACTGGGACTCTTTAACATTTTATTGTAATATTTTATTATCATTTTGTCAAAATGTTCTTGTTTGAGCCAAAGGAAAAAAATCTTCATATACTTTGAGATATCAGTCTAGATTGTGGATTTGGATTACCTGATCATGTTTACAAAGACTTTTTTCCCCTCTATTTAACTTGGTTATTTTTGTCAGTTATTTATGTAACACTTAAGTTCTTCCAGATTATGGCTATCACAAATGATCAGGTAACTTTTAATATAGGATTAAATAAATGTTGTATGATGAAAATATTAACTCTCATCTCTCAAATCAAGTCATTGCATATTTAATTATCTACGAGAATATTTAACATAACTTGTAATAGCTAAAAAATCAAAAGACGAAATGTGAGTCCTTGGGTAATAGTTAATATAAAACACACATAAGCAAAGATCACTGTTTCTAGACTAAACAATGAGGATCTCATGGGACAAATGCCTGTGGACTTGAATTCAGGAATAAGGATGGGAAGGAAATGGCAGGAAAATCAACATAAGCAAAAGTCAAGGGTGGGAATCATCCTACATATGTATGGAAGAGTAATGTGACCAACTTGAAAAATGGATAAGCTACATCTGGCAATAAAGGAGGGACATCTGAATAAAAGAAAAAACGTTTATGGAGTCCCTCAGATACCATGTGGAGTTTGATAGCAAAGTGGTATGAACTGTGCAGTGTTGTCACTACCAGAAGATAAAGCCCCATTAGAATTAGTGACCTGACAGGTTAGAGACAGAAATGTCAGGGAGCTACATTAGTAACTCAAGGACAAAAGAATGTTGAATGGAATTTCCCTCCTGTATGGGATTTTGAACTACAGCCCCAAACAGGATGACAGATAATGAGTTCCTGAATTTACAAGTGGGAAGTATTTCACCTCTAAAGGGAACAGCAGGAGTCTACTAATTTCTGAAGATAAAACTGCTCTTTAACATTGGCCCATCACCCAGAATAACAAAAAATAAACAGAATTCTAAGAGAGTTTTAGAAACTCTCACTAAATATTTAGTGAATATTTATTAAGTGCCTCCTATATGCTGGGCACTGTTCTATATTCTTCAGTGAACAAGACAGATGAAATCTTCCTTTTATACAAAACTTAAATTTTCCTTGGTTAAGAGGGACAGTAAAGAAACACATAATTATATCATATGTCAGGTGGGTGGTCTGAGAAGGCCTGGTTCTTCCAGGCAGAAATTTCAAAGAAGGGAAGAAAGAGCCCAGAGGAGTTTCTGGGCAGAGGGAGCAGCAGGTGTAAAGGCACAGAGACAGCAATGTGCTTGGCTTATTGAAGAGTCAGTAAATCTAACAGGACTGGACTGGACTGAGCAAGAAACAAAATGTTGGAAAATGAGATCATGTGGGTGTCGGGAGGCTAGAATGGGGGTTTGCTGATGGTGTAGGATTTTGCACAACACAGAAATAACTGGATTTGTTTTTGAGTGTGTTGGAAAGCCATCGGAGGTTTTTGAGGCAAGGAGCAAAAGAGGCATTATTTACTTAGTGAAGAGTGACATCAAATCCACCCCTTAAATTCTGTTAACACACGGGAAGCTGAAGAAGGCATTCCGAACATGTAACTTAGAGAAACTGGAAGCAGAGAAATGGGAAGCACTTGTTTCTCATGGTTGGTACTTACTGAGATACAGAAATGTCTAAACTAATCTGTTGTTGTCCCAGGAGAATAGTAAGGAGTTCAGGAACAGCTTGAGACAGAGCTTGACAGTCTATATAAGCAAAGAAAAGGTGCTTTCCTTTAGAGAAAGATAAGAGAATCCTGATGGCTAGGTATTATCCAGAGAAGCTGCAGTGGAAAGATAAAATGAAGAGTACCACATAGCACAGATCAGTGAGGTTCTCTTCAACCATGTAACCTTGCAACTCACCTAGGCTTGAGCCAGCTTAAATGTACACTGCTCATGATGGCAGCCTTCTAAGAAGAGGAGACTCCAGCAAGAAGAGTCCTTGGGATGTCCTACTCTGTTGGCACCACAACAGATCAGTTATGGAGAGCAACCCTCATGTCTGGGAACTTGGATATGTGGAGATCCTCTCAGGACCTCTCAAGGGAAACGCAATTGTCCAGGAAAGTGTCACCTGACACATGGAGGCCTTTGATGGTCACTCAGTGCTGTCAGTGAAATAATAACATTGACACACTAGATTAAAGGGGACAGGAAAGAAAGAGCAAGGAGAAGGGGATGGGCAAGGTGTGATCAAGCTGAGCCTGTGACATGGTAGAATCTTTGAACCAGACATGAGCTTAATATTTTGCTGAAGACAGAAAAGTCTTTTTAACACTGGATCATGAATCTTAATTACCAAAGTGAGACTCATAACTAAAAATAATACAAAAGCCATAAGACGTTTCTGAGAGGCTTTCAAGACTTAAAGAGAGGACAACCAAAGGATTATGTTTAAGGCAGCAAGTAGTGGGCAAAGAGCAAAGACTTTACCTCTCTGTATCTCAATGAATTAAGACAGCTACATAAAAGGGTTACATAATCTTAAACGATGAAAACATGAGCCAGGGTGGTGGTGGTGGAAATGGAGATGAGGAACACATTTAAGATGATGCGTCAAAAGGAAATGTACTAAAATTGCTATTTAGTCAACTCAGGAGATTAAAAATATTCAAAGATCTATGTCTGTAATAGTATGCAGGTGGTGGTGCATTTGTGAAAATGGCTGTTGGGAAAGATAATGAGTTAGGTGAGAATGATCTGCTGAGGTTTGAGGAAGTGGAAGTGGAAGTGGAAGTGATGGGTGGAGAGCACTACAGAAAATCAGTGGACAACTACATACATGAGACTAGAGTGTGGGGAGAAAACAGGGCCAGAGACCTTTGAGACATCAGAATGACCAAAACTGTGATGCTTAAATTATCTGATTAGGAGGGAGAGCCTTTCTATTTAGGACACCCATAATGAATAAATGGATTTGGAATGGACCCAATAAAAGAAATGAATGGGTAATCAGAGTGCAGGGGACAGTGCAGCCGTTAAAGGCCAAAGTGTATGAGAAAGAGATGGATTTGGCTGAAATCCACACGGTCTACCTCAGCGACTGAGCAGCTTCTGCGGAAGTTAAAAGAGTTTGGGGAAGAGAGGTTGCTGAGGAAATGGCGGGGGTACTGATGGCAGAGATTTAAGAGTAAGCTCGATATTCTGTAAGGTCTTTTAGTCAAACAATGTGTCTGTTATCAGAACTCACTGGCCATTAAGATAATAACTGCTGAATTATAATATTGGATTATATCTGTACAACAGTAGTAAATGTACTTCAAATGAGCCCTTTTAAGAGGGATCCTTTAAAGACCCTAACAGAGGGATACCTGGCTGGCTCAGTCAGTAGAATATGCCACTCCTGATGTTAGGGTTGTGAGTCTGAACACATGTTGGACATACAGCCTACTTAAAGAAAGGAAGAAAGAGAGAAAGAACGAAAGAAAGAAAGAGAAAAAAAGAAAAAGAAAGAAAGAAAGAAAGAAAGAAAGAAAGAAAGAAAGAAAGAAAGAAAGAAAGGAAGAAAGAAAGACTTTAACAGAAAGTTCCAGGTCAAATTAAAATGTGTCTCCAGTTGTCCATATTGGTGAGAGAGGAAGTTTAAAATATGGGTGAAGAAGAAGACTGATTTGACATATTACATCTACAGCCCAACATTCTATTAAAAGAAGATTAAGTTTTTCACACAAAATATAAAATTTTACTTCAGTCACTGAAAAAAATCAGAAAGGGAAAATTAATTAAAAAAAAAGTCATATTCTTAAAAAAAAAACTCAAAATTTCAACTCAAATTTGGTGAGCTGAAAGAGGAAAATCTTTTTCCACAAGCTATAACCTCTTTTGCTATTTTCAACCCTAAACTAAGTAATTTGAAAATATAAGGGGATTTATAAATGATGATAGTGGTTTAACCTTCATTTAAAGACACACAGCCTGTGCTGCTATCATAAAGGCTTCTGAAAAGTTCGTATGTAAAAATATAATTTATATCATTCAGTAGCTTCAGGCAAATTTTCAAACAATTATTTGCGAATGCTACAAAGACATTATACCACAGACTCCTCATCAATAAAACAGCCCTGAACTGATTTGGAGCTGAAAACACTGCCATGGTTCCAATTAAAAACAATGAAAGACATGATCTGTGTTCTCTCTCTGCTTTCCTTTGACCCTCATCCATGGAAATCATGCACTTTGGAATATTAGCAGTAACTAATAAAATCTCTTTCTTGTTTATATTCTTTTACTTTTTTTTTAAGCTTATCCATGTATAGAGAATAAATAAGTAAACTTTCCAGGCAGCCCAGCACCAAGATAAGCCAAGATAAGTCAGCTCCCCTGTTTGTCATATTTTAGCCCAAACCGAAGCCAGCCAGCTATCTTCATCCAGCATAGACTCCACATTCTCAAGGACCAGAATTAATGAATTAACTATTGATTAAATTCCACTCTAGCAAATCCACCAAGGCAAATAAATGAACTACCCAGGGCACGTGTAGGCCATGGCCAGACATGTCTGGGCTATCGATCACTAGTTAGTATTCTTTTGGGATATAGAAGCAGCTGATGATAATATGACAAGTATGGAAAATGTGATGTAGAAGCAGAGTTTGTTTCTGGAGGAACCGTGTAAAGAACTGGAAGTGCTCATGTGATCCTTCGACATCGTTTGCTATAGTGTCTTTGGTTTATATGTAATAGGAAAAGCATGTAAAAGTGCTTGTGCTACAGACATTATAAGGCACAAGTTAAGACAAATCCAAAGATGACTCGATGCATTCCATGCATATAATCAAACAGGCTGATATACTATCTGTATATGTTATTAAAATATATGAAACTTAAATGTTACCGACAATTGTGCCCTACCAAAAATAAACAAAGAATCCAAGAAATATGCGTCTTATTAGAAACCAAGTTGTTCTAAGTGCTATAGGAGTTAACTCAGTCTACTGACATTTTTCTGGAAAACTTCTCATTTGATTTTGCCCATTGCTAATACAAAAGAGATTTTTTTGAACCAAAATACAAACATAACTAACAAGTATACATTGCCAGAAGTATAATAAAATTACACAAATAATAACATGCACATGGGAGGCTAACTGCTTTGGTGTTGGTATAATTTTGATTAATGACTTGGTAGCCTATGGCTGCTCATTAGAGTCTTGCCTTTGGAAACTGTTGCTCTTCTATGATGAATCATTTTTAGAAAGGAAAGATTTTCCTTGCCAATATTTTGTTGTGAATGATTTCTATCAAGTTTTTTCTTTAAAAAAAAATGGAAGCAAGGAAGGTAGAAAGAAAGAGAAAAACAACAAAAAGGAAATAAAGTTGGAATGGCTGGATGGCTCAGTCAATTAAATGACTGACTCTTAGTTGCAGCTCAGGTCACGATCTCAGGGTTCTGGAGACTGAGCTTCTGCTCAGTGGTGAGTCTGCTGAGATTCTCTCTCCCTCTGTCCCTGGCCCCTCCCCTAAAAATAAATAAGCAAATCTTTTTTTAAAAAAAGGAAATAAGGGAGCGCCTGGGTGGCTCAGTGAGTTAAAGCCTCTGTCTTCAGCTCCAGTCATGATCCCAGGGTCCGGGGATCCAGCCCCACATTGGGCTCTCTGCTCAGCAGGGAGCCTGCTTCCCCCCTCTCTCTGCCTGCCTCTCTGCCTACTTGTGATCTCTGTCTGTCAAATAAATAAAATCTTAAAAAAAAAAAAAAAGGAAATAAGTTTGCCAAAGGGATTAGAATTAAAAAAAAAATATGTATGTGGTTGAGAGGGAGACTTTCTGTGGCTGGCCAATATGGAATAGACCTGTTACCACCTCTCTCTCTGACTGATCAACACTAAAAAGTGTGCAAAACAGGAAACAACCACCTGAGGATTCTGAAAAGTTAACAATAGAGACAGTTCAGGAGGGGAGCCCAAACTTGGGGAAAAAAAGATGAAAGATTGAATTTGTCATAGTTTCTTCTCCTTTATTTCCCCAGTTTAACCCAAGAGTAGCCCCCGTGTAGAACTGTGAACTGGGAAAGAAAAATCTATGTGAGAAACCCTCTTTCTGGCCAGAGTACAAAAAGACCTTATAACTGAGAGAGTGTGAGAGAAATCCCTGTTTTGTTTTTTTCTTTTTTCCTCTGGATTCTGCTCTGAGAATGACTCCAGTCAAGGAGCTGCACTACACCAGTCCTGGTCAAATGAGAATCTAAAATCCCAAGAAAAAATCTCTTTCTGACCAGAGAAACCAGGACAAGAAACTCCTGTGGTAAAAAAAAAAAAAAAAAAAAAAAAAAAAAAAAAAAAAAAAAAAGTGTGGGGGAGAGTAACCCTCTTTTTCCTTCTATTTTCTCTCATCTTATCACACCCAAACAGTGTCATTTGCATAAAATGTAAGGTAATTGGAAAGCCAAAATTCCAAAAGAAACCATGTGTTTTTTACCAATCCCACAGAGGAAGTACAAGGAAAATCAGGAAAACCTAGACATTGTGGGAGAAATCTCACAGAAGAGAAAGCAAGGTGATCTTCTAATTCTGTGTATGCACCAACACAAGTCCCAACTCAACTCCAAACTATACATGCATGGTTGCTTCCTATACGAAATCTGAGCATCACAGCAAAGACTTTGAGACCTGAACCATTACATAATCCCTCAAACAAATACCAGATTAGCCACTGAAAAGTGCACGCATGGAGCAGACATGAAGCAGCATAGCAAAACTTTTGAAAAATGCACTGACATTGGAACCACTGGGCATACAAAGCAAGACAGAATTTGCAATCTGAAGTTAACCAAATGATTACCTGCTAAATGAAGCAAACTAAAAATTCATCCCTCAAATTTTTAACAGGACTCAAATTATCACAGCCTAATACTTAAAACGTCTAGGAAACAATCCAAAATCACTCAAAATTACACAAATCAAAAGAAAGCTGAAGTGGTTATCTGAATATCAGACAAATTATGGTTGATAATGAGAAAATTATCAAGAAAGAAAAAGGATATTACACCATGATGAAAGAATCAATTTACCAAGACATAGCAATCCTGAACATGTATGTACCTAATAATAAAGCATGAAAATACATGGGGGCAAAAAACGGATAGCTCTAAAAAAGAAATAGATAAGCCACAATTATATTTGGAGATTTCAACATTCTTCTCACAATGTTTTTGAGATCAATGCCAGGGAATGTAACCAAGGCTTTCATCAGTCCAACTGTAGTCTTGCACTTGATCATGAGTTTTAGCTTTGCCTTTCATCCCAGCTTTCCACTGATCCTAGGTAGCCTTAATTCCTATGAACCTGTTTGTTTCTCCTGAGAATACACTTCTGATCTCCTGGGAGTGGAATATGCCAGAAGTAGACATATGCATGCATAATATGGAGGTGAGGAACCTTGAATTTTGTGATGATTAATTTTGTGCATCAACTTGACTGAGCCACACGGTGCTCAGATATTTGGCTAAGTATTACTTCTGGTTACATCTGTGAGGTTGTTTCCTAGGAGATTAGCATGTGAAATGGTGGACTTGGTTAAGCAGATCGCCTAGCCCTTGCAGGTGGGCATTACCCAATCAGCTGAGAATCCAAAGAGAACAGAAAAGTGGAAGAAGGGGAAATTCCCTTTCTTTACCGAACTACTTGAGCGAAGACATCAGTCTTCTCCTGTTCTCAGCTTTGGACTGGAACCTACACCATTTGTTTCCCGGATCCTCAAACCTTTGAGAGACTATACCACCAGCTTTCCTGGGTCTTTAGTTTTATTATTTATTTATTATTTATTTATTTAGTTAGTTCTATTTCTCAGGAGAATACTAATTATAGGTTCCAACTAGTTTTTTTCAGACTTTTACTAATCCTATGATTCCAGCTTTGAACCTTAACCCATCTTCCTCGTCTTTACTATCTTTAAAGTTTGTAAGTGCTTAGACACTGAGGTTCTCTGCAGGGCAAATTAGTTTGTTTTCCATCATTATCTCCCTCTGCCAACCAACACTTTGGTTGTAAACGTTCTCCACTGCACTAAGTCATTTGTTTCTCCTTGCCAAATATTGCTTCCAAAACTGTGTTAAAATTTCTCTTCTGTTGTCTGCTCTGTTGTTTTCCTTACTCGTGTTGTAAAACACCCTTTTTAATGTTTTTGCCATCAGCTTAGTATATTTGAGAGTAAATTTGAACCACAACTAAAAAAATACTTTTCCTCTGCTAGTATCTGTAGGAATCTTTCTTTTAAAGATATTTTATTCATTTATTTATAACAGAGAGAGAGAGAGAGAGAGGCAGAGGAAGAAGCAGGCTTGCAGAACTCGATTCCAGGACTCTGGGATCACGACCTGAGCCAAAGGCAGATGCTTAACCAACTGAGCCACCCAGGTGCCCTGCAGGAATCTCTTTAAAGGAAAAAGGTATTCTGGAAACACAGACACAGACGAGCTTTTTTAAATTTCTAATAAAGTTTACAGATTTTTACCTACAGCTGAATATGTAATTTAAGACATATTCTTTATGCCATTCACCTGGGCTTGAGTCATAAGGATGTTAACAGACAAGAAATTTGACAACATCCATCCACCTAACTATAATTCTTCCTTGAGTTCTTTGACTGGACTCAAATGTTGCATCTTTCATGATGCCTTCACTGGTAATCCTGGGAAGAGTTTGGTGTTTTTCTCTTTATATTTTTCCTGCATATTATAAACATATATTATGGTGTTTTTCACATTATTCTGTAAACATTTGTTTAGGGCCATATCTCCAGTCAGTGGACTGAAATTTCGAGAATTTAAAACCATGCCTTATACATTTTTTGTATTACTTTTTCTTCTTATATTATTATAGCCACAAATGTACCTGCTGGTAGTTTTTCATTTGATTATTTTGCCTCTGCAGAGTAGGCGATTCTGGGGATAGATGGGTAAAATCTGATGGGATTATCAATTAATTAGCACATCTGAAATTAAATGAGTATCTATAGAGTGTTGGATAAAAGATGTATTCAAGGAGACAAGATACGATCTTTGCCCTGAACAGCCAAGCATCCTATTACTTGGGGTTTTGTAATTATTTTAATCTTTAGTTCTAATAGAGATATTTTTAAACTGATTTTTTAAAAGATGTAGAAACTTCAATATGTTGCAGAAGAATCCTTCAGAATTGAAATCTCTTATAACAGATTAATTATTTTGGTCCACATGTATATGTGGGCGGTATGGGTGTATGTGTAATGGTGAAGGGTGATATATTTGGGTGGGTGAAAAGAATGATGTGGGAGTACTCAGATTTCTTTCTCTAGCCTCAGATTGATGTGGCGAGAAGAACAATTGTCATCTCACTTTTGCCTTGGGAAACTTCATGTTAAATGTTTTTATTACTATTATTATAACTTGAATTGAAATGAGACTCATTTTCAAACTATGGCTATTTCTCAGCAAGAAATGGAGATCCTACCAAGAGTCTGATGATATTGGTAATGGTTATAGAAAGATTATCTCACCTGTTTATTTTATAGATGTTTCTAGGTTTAGGGCAATCTGATATATGTACATCTATTTTTTTCAAAGAGATTAACTTAGAAGGTAGTTAACCTAATTAAAATTATATTCTTTGCATAACCAAAGGATTCACTTAAGGACACATTTAGTGTATGTGCTGCCAAAGCGAGCACTAAGGACACATTTAAATATAGAAAATATTTTGTGCTTTTAAGCATTTGTTTACAGGTTACTAAATAAAGGGAAGTAATTCTGGAAAATCAGGGACATTAAAACTTAAATAGTAGATGATGTGGCCAGAGAAGATCAATAACTAATAATACAAAAATTCTGATTTACAGATTTTTGGGGTGGGAGAGAAGGATAAAGGGAGAGAAAGAGAATGTTACGTAGGCTCTATGCCCAGTGCAAAGCCAGACATGGGGCTTTTTTTTCACAACCCTAAAACCATGACCTGAGCCAAAATCAAGAATCTGATGCCTTCCTGACTGAGCCATCCAGGTACCTCTTGATTTATACAGATTTTTTTTAGCAACTTTTTAAATGAGATTGTCATTGCTGGGATGAAATCTTTGGTTTTTAATTTTCATTGCTTATGATCAGTTCTTTAGATTAACTGGCAAAAAATTTTACCTTGAAGTGATGCCATGAATGGTAGGCATTGGTATATCACTTGGGATATCTTCCACAGTGGTGATTTGGGTTCTATTACTCTTCATACAGGCGTATTTGGTACAGACTTCAACCTGTAGACATTAGTTTACAAAAGAATACATCCAATTATTTTCAAAGCATAGACTGCCAATGGGTTGAATCCACACACCCTCATTTCACAGGACTCTCCTGTAGTCCTCTACAACTTCTTGGAGTTCTATTAATATTAATTTTTGATGTTAATTGACTCCACTGGGACCAAATCAGCATAGAATATAGAAAGGAGCTCAAGACAACTGATTTAGTGATGAAAATGGTGATGTTTAGCCTCTGGTTCCAACCATTCAGAAAGAGACAGACATAGTAATCTATCTGGAGCACAGTTGAGGAATGGAAGATGTTTAGGTGACAGTTTGCAAGCAGAATAGGTTATCACTGTGCACGGCTCTCTAGATCTATAACCAGGTTGTGTAATGATGATATCACCCAGAAGTCTTGACACTTTACAACGAATGGACTAAATGCTAATGTGGGATAGAAGAAAAATGAAACCTAGAGAAGCCTTTCAGTGTGGCTGAGCTCTCTTATATCCATTGGTTGCAGCTGCAATTGTATTTTTACCTTAATCACAGCAGAAAATCATCATTTAACCCTTTAATTCTGCCACCTAACCTGAATAAAAACAGAGGAGGGTGGAGTAATGAAGGTTAGAAATGGGGCTCATCAAACATTAGTAACACAAAAGGCACACGTGCAGCCAAGAGGGGGAGAGATGGATAAATATACGGAACATTGCTGGTGGGACATCCATAGAGTCACATCATTCTGTTCCCAATGAAAGGGTAAGCCAAAGAGAATCTGTACTTTTTCCAACACTGATTTACTTTCAGCATCTAATACATAAATGGAGGAGGAAAGCTGGATGCAGAGGAATCTTAAACGCTAAGGCTGAGCTTAGATGTTAGTGCAGAGAACGAGTGAAGCAGTTCTCTGAATATCCACTGGCAACGAGAAAAGACAAATGCAATTATTACTGTATGTAGTAGTTATGTCATTTCATTCATACGGCACTTTACACCTAAAGAGGAGCTGAGGTATATTTTTACGATGCTGTTTAAGTTGTGATCCTTATTTATGCAATAGAGTCTTTTGAGGTAATATTTAGTAGATATTTGGACACTATCAAGGTCCACCACTCTGAGTATGTCCCATGAAACCCCAAATAATTTAAAGGCAAAGAAACCTAAAATATACTTGAATTAATGACAACAGAACTTCATGTATATTGGGAAATATTTGACATATATGGTGCATAATGAGGTAACTAGAAATCAATTCAACTGAATTTATTATGTAAATAATATGTGCTCAAAATTATAATGGGTACTGGCACAAATTTTACTGAGTCCTCACAAGTCCATTTCATCAGTTCGTGAATTGGGGGTTAGGGAAATCAGGGAATAAGATCAAACTGGTAAGATATGAGATATCTGATCTGGATTTTACTTACCTTATTGTCTTATCATCTAAATAGCTCTAAGTTGCAAACTACTTAGCTATATTCAAATGGTTCTCCAGAAAGCTTTTATTTTGAGTGTGGAGAAATTTGTCAATATTTTTCTCATCCTTACTAAAGTAATGTTCCATGTCTCCATCTCTGGAGCAGCTTTCTGCTGCAATAGCTACATTGCATAATGTGAATGAAACACAAATATAAAGGTTTACAGATTCATATTAAAAATAAAATTGAATCAAAAATTGAAAATATTATTCCATTTAAAAAGGGATACATAAAGGAGTTTATTCAAAAAAGTAGATATTCTCATTGGCATCTATGTGTCTGCTTTCTCATCACTGGCTATTTTACAGAGGAGGTTAACATACAGAACCTTAATTCTAAAGTATTAGGCATATCAATTAGATGCATATTTTAAATGGGTCCAAATCATCTTTGACATCGTAAATGAAAATCTTTGGTATTTGGCATTCAAATTTCCAGTGATGTAACAACTACTTCAAGCAGTATTCCTGGAATGCGAAGAGCTTCACAAAAATATAGTTATCAAGGATAAGAACATCTTAGTTCTTAATAACACAATTAAGTATTAGATTCTAATTTGGTCTATTGTCTCCTTATCTATCTTTTTCCCTGTACTAAATCTGATCAAAATGCACTCTCGTCAGGCCACTAGCGACTCAAGTCAGTAGGTCTGAGCGAAGCCTTTCACAGTAGAAGATGCCTGAAGCACTGACACATCAACTCTTGCTGTATGGTCAGAAAGTTGGATCAGGATGCGTGTGCACAGCACCCAGTGATCTCACCTTACATTGTATTTTGAGTCCTGGTAAAACAAATGACTAAGTTGCCTTTTGAGGACTCAATGTCTTTCTCCACAAGGGCCCCAAAGAGAATAATCCAGCAAACCCTCTATCACCTTCCTAAACTAACCTTGTTCATAAATATTATTTTGAGTATGATTTTTACTTTATAATTTGAGTATGATTTTTTTTTTCCCAACGGGCGAATGGATAAGGAAGATGTGGTCCATATACACTATGGAGTATTATGCCTCCATCAGAAAGGATGAATACCCAACTTTTGTAGCAACATGGACGGGACTGGAAGAGATTATGTTGAGTATGATTTTTTGAGTATGATTTTAATTTTGAGTATGATTTTTATTTTATAATTTTACCTATGATGTATGGGCACGTATGGACTCACTCGAAAAGCTATGGACATGAGCATCTGTCTGCATATTCCATGCTAAGATGCCTCAGGTCAGGTCATGGAAATCACAGAGTGTAATGAAAAATAATCGACATATCTTTCTTCTTTTATCAAATATCCTTTTGCTTCCTGAAGAAGGTAGGCCTAGCAGTAGGAGAGACTGAAGCATTGGTTGTAGCCAGATGATTGTGTGGGTTTCACCTTCAAGTGTGTGGGAAAGTAGGGTATAGGAAAATGAAGGAGGTAGCACTAAATGGACAAAGCCAGTGAAAAGTTTCTCCGACCATCAAAATTTCTATGCCCAGTGTCTTTTGAAAATTATTTACAAAGCTCCTTCATTAGAATCAGCACAGTTTCTTTAAAAACTTACCAAATTGCCACCCTCCTCTATGAACTTTGGGTTTCTGAAACATTCTGTTTTTATCATTAATTTCCACATTTGGCCTTGTTATCTTTTACATCCTAGCACGGTAATAAGATATCTAACGCCTTGGGGACAAGTTCCTTGTTATAAATGCCTTTGTTGTCTCTATATTTTTTTTCTATTTTGAAGGTCAGTAGATCCCAAGAGATCTGTGAGTTGGGCCTTGCATGGTCAATGCATTCCGGAAGTGGAAGCCGACTTCTGTCACATAAATACATACATGGTTTTCCAGGGCAGGGTTCAAGGGTTCATCAGAGTCTCAAAGAAGGTTCAAGGGCAAAAATGTTTAATACAACTCTTTTCACATAGGGGAGGGTTGCCACACATGTGGTAAAACCCTTTAATATATTCTTGTCTGCCATATAGTCACTTTTCTTGTTGCCTTCAGAATCACAGAATGCCAGAGGTGGATAGAATGTTTTTTTTTTTTTAAGATTTTTTTTTTTTTTTTTTTTTTTTGCACAGAGAGATCACAAGTAGGCCTCTAGAGAGGCAGGCAGAGAGAGAGGGGGGAGCAGGCTCCCTGCTGAGCAGAGAGCCCGATGTGGGACTTGATCCCAGGACCCTGGGATCATGACCCGAGCCGAAGGCAGAGGCTTTAACCCACTGAGCCACCCAGGAGCCCCTGGATAGAATGTTTTAAGTTGTGGAGTCCATTGCCCTTACAAAAAAGATAACTGACACCAAACAGGTTATGTAACTTCCTTGAGGATATTAAATTAGTAAACAGTGGATGTAGGGATAAAAAAAATGTCTCCCCATTCACAGGCTGATTCTGCTTTTGATAGCAGTAAAAGAACCAGGCAGGACAAAAGCAAACTGCATGGCAAGATTTCCTGCCAATATATGACTTGCCTCATTTTGCCTGCCGATGAGAATATCATCACCATTGTTTCCCATATTACCATTATCTTCTCTCCAGAGACTCATGTGTTTGCCCGCAGCAAATAGATTTAATCCTAATCAGTTTATCTCTTTTCTCTCCCCTCCCCCGGTAAATAAATAATCTGTAACCAAGACTGAAGGTGTCCACCGAGAGACATAGCCTAGCATGTTTTATTTAACATACCTATAAACTTAACCATCAAAAAACAGTGTTCTAACCTGAATGTCATAGACAGTGAAGGGAGACAGGTCTCTCAGAATGAAAGACCCAGGCACATTCATTCCAGTCTTGTAGAGCTTATTATTTACATAGACGGAATATTCAGTGACAACACCATTTGGGTTTGAAGGAGATGTCCAGATGACACGTACAGCTGTACTGTTGATGATGACAACCTCTGGAGGAAGCATGCCCTGAGGCTCTAGAATTAAAGGAAGAAACTGAATAAACTCCAGCTGTCTCTGAAAAAGCACTTGTTAAACTCAATGTAGATTAGTATTTAGGTTTAGCAAAGGGTTTGTTGCTTATCTGCTTTTCTCTGATGAAGTTATCACAGTCTGTAGTCCTCTGTAAATTGGCTTATTATACTCTCAGTTAGAAACCATAAGAATTGGTGGTAAAATGCTTTATACCACCAGCATAGTGCTAATCTTCAATACTATGTGACCAGTGGGATATGATGATAAATTATTCACCCATCTGCAGCACTAACACATATCTATTATTTGTCTCTTTCCCCATCCCTTCACCCCATATCTCACAGGGAAAAAAAAGGAAAAAAGAAAATTTGCTCCTTAAGCAAAAAATAAAACTCAAATACATTGAGGCTGAGGCTGGTGGAATATAAAAAAATCATTTGATGTTACTAGCTTGTAACTCAAGCAATATGAAGCAATAATGCAATATTGTCATTATGTAAATGATTTTGAATGTTGATTACCATAGGTAATGATGAAATCTAACATTAGGAAAAAAATCTTGCTTGGCGTTAAATTACACAATTATTCAAGCATGTCAGAAATAACTATGCAAAGACCTATTTTTATCATAAGAACCCATATTAACTAGCTGAAAAATTGTCCTTGTGATCCATTCTATTTTATAAACAAAAGGTGTTGACCTTTGGCACCACAAAGGGAAATGGGTTCCACACTTAAAGTGCTCTGCTAATGACCTGGAACACTTGCTTGGGAGGTAATGATATTATAATGTTTATAATGAGACTTTATAAAGCCAAAAAGATTAGGAAGACCATTCCAAACACATTTCAGATTCACAAGTTGCTTCCCTTGCTTCCTCCCCCTTGCTAACTGGCTTAGAAATGAGTCATAGGCAATTTTTCTCAGTGGCTGAACTTCCACCTACCATTTCTGGTGACTCAGGGAGAGCCCTCACAGTGCCTGGCTGTGTTTTGAAAAGCATACTGCTTCTGAGAGCAAATCTTAAAAAAAAGAAGTTTCTAAATGTCACCATTTATTGATGTGAACTCAGCGCCAAACTCAGCATACACCGAAAAGAACAGGAACAAACTGGGCTAATATCCCATTATTAGAGCCTTGTGCTGCTGTCTCTAAGGGACTGTGTATTGATCTGCCACTTGATGACAGCGAGCACTTAAGCATTTTAGCCCCAACCCCCTTCCCTCCAACACCGGAAATTTTATAATGGAGGGATGACTGATCTCAACCTCAGCAAGAATCAATCAATTTCATTTGCATCTCTGAAGCCAAGTGTCCCTTGAAATCTGGACTCACCCCCATCGAAAGTGGTTGCGCGCAGTACTTCTCCGGTGATGCTGTGGACTCCATTGAAGACAGAGATAAAAATCCGATACTCTGTGTTTGGATTTAAGTGGTTGATGACATGAGAGTTTACATCTGGGAGGATTTTGAGAGATTCATTTGAGGTAGCAGAACTCCAAAAAAGTGTGTAATATTCAACATCACCTTGTAGGTCTTGAAAGGCTGTTAACAATAAATGCAGGATACTGTAATTGTGCCTGATCGAAAAGGGTTTCTAAGGGGAAAAAAAACAGAAGATAAACTTCATCTTCAGCTGTGTCTAGAAGGGGGAAATGGAATGCTTATGGAAACTTCTTTACAGTGGCATTGGTTTTCATTTCTTAAAAAAAAGTTTATTTTTCTTCCCCTCGTCCTATGATTAATTACATAGAAACTTACCTTTATAGGAAAATAAACTTTTAAATTTCTTTTAAATATTTTAATTATGCTACTAGTTTTAAATATTTAATTATGCTATTAGTTATTCAACTAATCTTCAGAACTCTAACGTAACAGATATAAAAGGAAACTAAGAGTAAAATAACGTATTCAAAACATGGAACAACTTCCATTTCTAAGCAACATCATCCTTGAGAGGAGTCTATGCTAATGCAAATCAGGGCATTTCCTGACATTGATCCTAGAACTTGAGGCATTTTTGAAATTGCTAAATGCTACCTAAAAGAATGTTAGACAGATATCCTGTTATGTACACTGCTGATGTTGTAAAGTGATACAGCATACTCTCCTTAAGGATTTGCTCAGTAGGATCCCAGGATGATATCTGAATTTTTATCAAGGTTCTCATTCTTTTCTCCTACTTCATTGTGTTTCTATGATGTAGACAAATGTTTAAAGGGTGCCAAAATCAATCACTTACTGTCTCACAAATATAACTCATCAATTCCTCAACCATCATCCTTTCAAAGACAGGCTTACTGTTTTCTTTTTCTGCTTTTACCCAATTTCTCCTTTCTTTGCTCTAAGTTCTGCTTCACATTACCTTTCTACAATGATGCTTGGTGGGAATGCGAGCTGGTACAGCTGCTCTGGAAAATAGTACAGAGGTTCCTCAAGAAGTTAAAAGTAGAGCTGTCCTATGACCCAGCAATTTCACTACTGGGTATTTTCCCCCAAAGATATGGATGTAGCGAAAATAGGGCACATGGACCCCAATGTTCATAGCAGCAATGTCCATAACAGCCAAACTATAGAAGGAGCCAGATGTCCTTCAACAGATGAATGGATAAAGAAATGGCTCATATATAAAATGGAATACTACTCAGCCATCAGAAAGGAGGACTACCCACCATTTAAATTGACATGGATGGAACTGGAGGTTATCATGCTAAGTGAAATACGTCAATCAAACAAAGAAAGACAATTGTTATATGGTTTAACTCATATGTGGAACATAAGGAATAACGCAGAGGAACATAGGGAACAGGAGGGAAAACTGAATGGGAAGAAATCAGAGAGGGAGAAAAATACATGAGAGATCTTGACTCTGGGAAACAAATCGAGGGGTGCAGAAAGGAGAGAGGTATGGCATTAAGGAGGGTACGAGATCTGATGTGCACTGGATGTGATATGCAACTAGCGAATCATTGAACACTACATCAAAAACTAATGATGTACTATATGTTGGCTAATTGAATTTAAATTTAAAAAGTACATAGATTAACTAAAAAATTTAAAAAAAAAGAAATACAATAAAAAGAAGCCATAAAACAGCTATATTTTCTTAGGTAGGAAATAGTGTAAGTATACTACATAGTGTACTGCTCTACTTAGATTAGTATTATTTTTAAAGACCTTAAGCAGAAACTATTACCTCGGTTCATGTTAGGATTGTGGGGTGGAATGCTGGTTTAAAAACCTCCTGATACTGTATGTAAAAGTATGCATCAAAATAGTTCAGTAGCACTAGTCCAAAGACAGAAGAAAATGTGGCATTTCTCTTTATGGTCATTAAAGTACAGTGTCTCTGATATGTGAGTACATAGCATATGGCCACTTAAGGGAATATGGCTTTAAAGGATGTATGACTCATTTAAGGACCCCTTTTTGATAAGATCTTGGGAGTCTCGCATAAAAACTGAATGCTGAACACAATACTGCTTTGATCTTATTTCTAGTACCAGGTTTGGAATGTCAGTATGGTTGGAAGAGTCTATAGTAAGAGATCTTTAGTAACAAACTTGGAAGACTCTGGGATTAAGATTTTCTTTTCTCTGATGTCACAACGTGCAAGTACCTTCAATAATGAGGTCATTATTGTGCACTGGCAGGAACTGGTTATTCATATCCATCAATATTTTCCCAGATGATGTTAGTCAAGTACAGCAAAGCCATTGGTGCTGTGAATGCAAAAGTTTCTTCTTTCATTAGAATTATTTTTTACTGGATTACAATAGTATTTCTCATTAATTTATAGCAGCTGAGGTATAATGGAAAGTGTACTAGATTTGAAGTTTATGTTGTATTTTAGTTTGTTAAGTGAGGTCTCTTGTTAGAGATACAAGTGCTAAAGATATAATTTGATGAAGTGCTTTCAAACATTACTGGCAACTATAAATGGGTTTTACCTGTGTTGTTAAACATCCCTGATATCTCTCCCATCAAGTTTCAATCAATGTACTTATGTACATACATTGAAAATATTGTGACTAGCACTGTAAGTTCAAGATGAACAAAGATTTTGTGTTGACATCTGGATAAAATTCCATTAGATGCAAATTCTTAGCCATGTACCATATATCAACCCACTTGAAATAGAACAAAATCTATAGCCCCTCAAAAGATAGAAAAAGATGGCAATTGAGTTCCATTGGTTATGTCTTATTCCATGATATAGAGGCCTCTCTAACCAGATTTCTACATTATCTTGCCTCTCATCAATATCTACTTCAACATTTTTCACTCATTCATTTAGTGCAGAGTCCAAAACACAAAAAAATAGCAGAAAAGACATTATAATATCTTCATATCCTAGTTATCTTAGGACAAGTTCTAGGAGCAGTATATGCACAGATTACATTTTAATTGTTTAAGCAAGTTTTTAAACTTCAGTGGGTTCTTCCCAAGTCACTGAACTGTCTAAGAAACAGGAGATACATCCTTAGTTCAATAGACCAGCACAAAATTAAAGGCTGCTGACCTTGAGTCTACCTCTGAGAGAGGAATGTTATTGGAATTGAAATAGCTAGAATGAGGAGCCAAGTAAATTTCACCTTCCCCGCATATTGGTAAAAGCTGAGCCTGAATATAGTTCCCTTTTTTAAAAGAGAAAAACATTAAGTCACAAGATTTCTTCATAGCACGAGAGAGGGAAAACATAGTCTAGAAACTTCAAAAGCAGATTTGTGTATATATGTATTACTTTTATGAGAATGAGATGGAAGTTTTAGAAAACATTTGCATTTTATTCTTAAATAACAGAGGGGGGACATGCCTTTATGAAAAGGGAGCTTCTATGAAACATGTACCTATGATCATGAAAAGACAGATATGAAGACAAAGATGTTAACTGCTCTTGCTTAAATAAGATAGCAAGGAAACATAAAAAGCAATGGCAGAATTCAAATCTGCCTGGAAAGGAGAAAAAAGCAGATTAAAAGTACACAATAGGAAAGAATGGAGAGGAAAATGACTAAGAAGAAATCAATGAAAGTCAGAATTATAGATATTGAGGACAGAGAATAAAAATATCTAATCAACTTAAAAAATAAATGGAATAAATTGGGGGTGGGAGGTTGGGGGCACCAGGTGGTGAGTATTGTAGAGGGCACGGATTGCATGGAGCACTGGGTGTGGTGCAAAAATAATGAATACTGTTATGCTGAAAAAATAAAAAAATTAAATTACAAAAAAAAAAAAAGGAAAAAAAAATAAATGGAATAAATAATGATGAACATAAAATTCCCCATGAAACCTGACCCAACATAAAGGTTTATGTCCATAAATTGAATTAATATGGTTTTGATCAAAATAATGAGAATATATCCAAACATAGACATATCATTTCAAAGGTAAGCTAAACGTTAAAAGATTATCTACAAAGGAGAAAAAGTCAGGCGAGTTTCAGACTTCTCATCCAGAACATCAAATATTGGGAGACAATGGAACAATTTCATCAGGTTTTGAGGGAAAACATTTTGATACAAGAATTTCATACAAATCTAAGTAATTATTTATGTGCAAATGCAACAAAAAAGACTTTCTTATTTAGGACAAAAGTTTAAATATATATATATGTATATATACATACATACATATATATAAGAGTAATTATTTAACTTCAATGGTAAAATTTTCCCAATAATGTTATCCAGAAGATAAAAAGGGTGAATCAAGATCCAGAATTCAAGACTGGGAAAGTTTTAGAATTGATAATAAAAATCAAAACTATTTAGAAAAAAATAATTATGTAAAAATAATTATATAATAATTTATAATGAAACATTGAAAATGGCAGGTAAGAAGGTCAAGGAAAGTAACAGTACACTGAATTCATACATAAAACAGGAAGTCATGAAAAAAAAGAGAAAGATAGCACTAACCCATCAATAGCATTAATAGGACAAATAGCATTTAACTTTAGAAATCACTACAGAAGAGGGGCGCCTGGGTGGCTCAGTGGGCTAAGCTGCTGCCTTTGGCTCAGGTCATGATCTCAGGGTCCTGGGATCGAGTCCCGCATCAGGCTCTCTGCTCAGCGGGGAGCCTGCTTCCCTCTCTCTCTCTCTCTCTGCCTGCCTCTCCATCTACTTGTGATCTCTCTCTATCAAATAAATAAAACAAAGTCTTAAAAAAAAAAAAAGAAATCACTACAGAAGATAAAGTTAGCATTCACCAACACCCATCCATGTCTTTTCTCTTTTTGTCAAATAGCCAGAATATATTTTCTGGGCTTCTTGCATCTGGGTAAAGTCATGCGACCAGTTTGTGCTCTTTTTAGAGCAATTGGCCATTTCTGACTGTCTTTAGTTTTCCCACCTGGAGGACTTGAAGGCCCAAGGGAATGGTGGATCTACTAGATGGAAGGAGCCAAGGTCCTTAAGCCACCCCAGAGAGTTTAGAAGGGGTAAGGAAGAGTTACAGAAATCTCAGATTTCTGGTTTTGGTTTCTGGGTGGATCTCATTACATAAAATAGAAAACATAGGAGTAAAAAAAAAAGAAAACATAGGAGTAATTATGGGATGGACACTTGTTCCACTTGGGACTTCTTGAATTTGAAGTGTTTTTCTGGCCACCAGGTGGACTTAGACATCAAAGTGTGAACATCTGAGCTAGAGTTACATGATTTGGAGCTGTTCATGCTAGCACGTGTTTGAAACAACAAAAAACATTTGTTAAATTTGTTCAGATATTCTAATCCTATGATGTGCAACCCATATTTGCTAGATCGAATAAATTTATCTGAGTACAGGTGTTCCTCTAACTGTAGTGTATCAATCAGGCCACCTCAGTGAGTTGAAGAAGACGGTTATAAACTTTGGACATAATTTTTGCTATTAAATGACATTTTGGGTGGTAATCTCTATATATTGGTCAGAAATGTGATCTTAGCTGTAACAGTTCTCAAATATACAAGAGTTTCCTCTCCTTTGTAATAGATTCCCAAGTAATTTAAAACAGTTGTTAGGTGAGCTAGCTGAAAGTCCTCTTGCTAAAGCACTTAGGTAATGCTCCTCACACGCTGTTGGATTATTTTTAGAGATTACTATTAAAGATTTTATTTATTTATTTATTTATTTGACATTATTTGACAGAGAGAGGGAACACACAAGCAGGGGGAGCAGCAGGCAGGGGGAGAAGTTCTTCCCACTGAGCAAGGAGCCCAACATGGGGCTCGATCCCAGGACCATGGGGTCATGAGCTAAGCCAGAGGCAGATACTTAACCAAGTGAGTGACAGAGGCACCCCTACAGATTACTATTAATGTCAATTACATCCTCTAGATTTTTAGCATCTACATTAGGGTCAGCCAATGATGGTCCATGGGCAAAATCTGGCCTCTAGGTGAAATGTGACCTGCCACCTGGTTATAATAATCTGCAAGCTAAGCATGGTTTTTACATTTTTTAAATGGCTAGGGAAAAAAGATCAAAAGAATAGTATTTTGTGACATGTGAAAATTATATGAAAATTTTATCTCCGTGTCCATAATAAATTGTTCCTGGAACACAGCTATGCTTGTGTAGGTGTCATCTATTGCTGTGTTTGTGCTCCAATGGCAAAGTTAAGCCGTTACCACATAGACTATACATAGCACGCAAACCTGAAGTATTTACTATCTGGCATTTTACAAAAACATCTGTGGCCTGATCTAGAGCAATTACAGCGAACCACTCCATTCAATAGGTGTCCAGATTTGTCTAGGATTGACTTCTTTAGCCGCATCTCTCATTAGCAGGCTCCTTGGGAGGAGGTAATTTTGTTCAAATGTAAAAACTTGGAAGGATCCCATTAAGGTTATTTTATAATAGAAGTGTATCTTGCTCATAGATTCTCAAATCAGTGTTCAATTTCCCAAGTTCAACATGCAGAGCTTTGTGTTATTAACCAAATACTTCTTGGAAAATGTGAGGAACCAAAACTACTTCTTGTGGGGCACCTGGCTGACTCAGTCAGTATAGCATGAGACTCTTGATCCTTGGGTTGTGAATTCGAATCCTACGTTGAGGGTAGAGTTAAAAAAAATTTTTTTTTTTAAATCAAATTACTTCCTTAAAAAATTCTTTACTCAGGCCACCTGGGTGGCTCAGTGGGTTAAACTGCTGCCTTCGGATCAGGTCATGATCTCAGGGTCCTGGGATAGAGCCCCGCATCGGGCTCCCTGCTCAGCAGGGAGCCTGCTTCCTCCTCTCTCTCTGCCTGCCTCTCTACCTACTTGTGATCTCTGCCTGTCAAATGAATAAATAAAATCTTTAAAAAAAAATTCTTTACTCTGCAAGAGAAAATTGCTTACATAAAGAAGTGATCCAAGCCAGGCTCCTTATCTTTCCCAAAAAGATTTCTCATGCCTTCTATCTAATTTATGCATAATCAGAAACAAACACCTGTATTTAGGAAATCCTCCCAGCTACTTAGTCTTTCATTGTGTTCCAACTCCTATCAATAGCCTGCCAGAGAAAATTGTATTTAAAGGAAATTGTATATGAGATATGTTAATTACTCATCATGCTATATTAAGCAATAGAAACAGGATAGATAATTCTGCTCCTTAAGTGAATTCATATGGGCAAACAGGGACTGAGAGAGTTAACTGAACTGTGGTAACCAAGAGGCACTGATAAAAGTTGACTTAAATAAAACAGATGTTAATTTATATCTCACATAATAGCCCCCAAATGAGTGAATCGGATGGTGCTCTATTTCAACAGCCCAGGTTCCTTTTCTTATGTGGTTTGGCTCTTTTAGGGTGTCGTCCATGTCTGCAGAGTTGAAACTGAGAAAACTGCCATGTCTACGTTCCATCCAGGGAAATTATGAAGAGAGAACAGAAAGAGACATAGCTAATGTTTTGTGCTTATGACACCAAAAGACATAAATCATCTCTTTTCACATTTTATTGGTATAAACATAGGCACAAGGCCATGACTAACTCCAAGGCTGGTAAGTGTGTGCAGTGTCTAGGTTGATGAGCATGGGGAACATCACCTTCAAGGGGGAGGGGGTAGGAAATGATACTATGCAATGGTTGGTGGTTCTACCTTTCAGTCAAGTTAGATCATTATAAAGCGACATCTCGTCTTTGTCTATATTCAACTCACCATAGAAAAGCTTTTATCTGAATACCATGACCAAATTTTTATTAGAAAAGGCTTTCCAATTTTTTTTCTTTTGTAAAATTGCTATTGACAACACTGTCAACATTTTAGAGACACAGTAATACTTTATACTGATACTAAATGATTATTAAGTTCTAAACATATATTATCTCATTTCATTCCTATCACAACATTTTAAAGATATTGGATGAGGAAACCAGGATTCAGTGAGGTTAAGTGGCTTGCTTTAGTCCTAGCGCTAAGAAAACACTGGGACTGGGATCCAAACTCAAGTTTCCCTGATTCCAAAGTTTATTTTTTAAAATCATCCCTTCATAAGGCTTCATAGGAATTTGTAATTTTCCTAGTTAGGAGAATTTGAAACAGTGAGAATAGATGGAATCACCCACAGGAGAAATGGAGTGTGAAAAAAATTTCACCCAATCATTTGATTTTTCAAATCAATCCCCAAATCATCATCTTTATGCAAAATCTTCTAATTGTTAAATGTTGGAAAAATATTATTTAAGAAAAATACTATAGGCAAAACAGTGTAGGGGGGATGGGGAAGTAAATGTGGTCTGTGTGCTGCCAGTTTGCTATATGAACCCTAAAAAGGAACTGAAGGAATGTGGGGATGCTTTTACCTCATGTGAGACCACACAGTGAAGCAAACATTCAAAATGAGTCCTTCTAAAATGCTCAATAACATTCCTGTTAATCTGTGGTTAGTAAAAATTTACCAGAAATACACAGCTATCAAAATGGTGTATCCATGGGGAGGTCACAGTTAAGACAGAATATGGTTTTTTAAAAATACATTTTTATGTTTTTTTGAAAGGCAATCTTTAATAAGTAAATATTTATAAATGTATCCAATTGATTTTCATCCTATAGTTTTGTGCCTTTTAGCATATTCAACAATGTGCCAAACGTATCCAGGAAACCAAAGAAACAAATTAAAATTGCAAAAAAGAGGTGGCCCTATCACAGAGGAGTGACTAGTTAATTTACTTAGGCTAGCAGGTTGCACGAAGGAAGAAAATGATAATGCAACAAGCTTTGGGAGAGCTGACCCTCTTCTGAGAGTTAACCTTTGTGCTCACAAATAGTTATCTGAAATATTTCTAAGGTATGAATGGAAATAACAGCAGATTGCATTACCTACATCCCGAAGGTCAGAGGTTCAGATTACCAAGGTAATGAAACTTCAGCGAGCTGCTGCAGATCTATTAGGTTTGTCAGTTTTTATAAGCACGCTTACTTCAGGCATGCAATTATAACGTAAAGGACCTATACTGGCAAAAATTCAGCAGCTGGATCTTAACAGCAGTATTCAAATGTCAGATGAGGGGGAGGACATCCACCTTTATGAGCAGGCTTTTAAGATGAGTCAGGTGGTGAGGGTAAAGTAGAGAGAAAGAGGGAGATGAATGCAAATATATCAGACATAAAAATCCATCTCCAGATAAAAACTTTGTATTTTTCCCAGAGGTGTCTCAGAGGGTAATCATAAGCATCAATTAATTTCCATTCTTCCATTTAAATGGCTTAAGAGATCCCAACAGTGGTGACACAGATTATTAGAAACCAGCAACTTTATAAAAACCCTAGGGTGATAGTCTTCTGTAAAAATGGGTTATTTAGTGGCAACGTAGATCAACAGAGCAGGTACAGATTTTAATTTACCGTTAATGTCACCTAATCCTGGTTTTAATTCACAACTGATAAAATGTAACATGGAGGCAAATCCACTCAGATGTTCTAAATGGAACAGGAAGCATGTCTTAGGCTGGCACAAAACTCAAAGGCTGAATGAAAATCACGTGATTACTATTCCCTAGTCATCCCTGGCCAAGAGTAGTTTTACAGCTATGCAGACTCTAACCATAGATGGTTACCCTAGCAGGTACAGTCTCCTTCTTGAGACAAACATTTCACTTGGGGATTTGTGAATCAGATGTTTCTCGATATGTGGTACTATTCTAGCAAGTTTTGATTCAACTATTTGCCAGATCTCAAGTGGTACTTCTAAGAATGGTTACAACACCTATTCCCATGATAAATTCATTGTTGTTTTCTAATGGTGATAACGGATGACTACAAATTAAAAGGTCTGCTGTTAAATGTTATTCTGCGGGCCAATAAGATCTGAAATATCAGTTTTTGTGTTTCTAAAGTTTCAGGAGCGGATTAGATCCATCTGTAAGCTCTTCTAACTGCCCATAAAGGTGTGATCTGAATAGGGTCAGGGCGAGGCCCCTGCATTATTGAAGAAAGCCCAGTGGTGATGTCCAGGTTCCATTTTCCTTTGTGAAGTTGGAATTCTGTCTACAACCAGCGCTGAAGATGATTCACTCGGAAAAATCCCTCATATGACTGCAATCCTGTCAATGGTTCTTGCTAATAAGTACTGAGTTACAAGATGGGGGTGGGGGCAGAGCTTTCTGTGGGAAAGTGCACAGTATTGCATTCTAGCAAATTAATACATGGACATCTCTATCACAACTGGTTGGTGTGACAGAAATTACTTTCCCAATCAAAAGGAATGGAAGAGGACGAGAAGGCCCAAGAAGGATGTCAAAGTAGGGAGAGAGAGTCTGGCTCTGAAGAGTAGCATGAGCATCTCAGATTTTTGTTGTTTTTATTTTTTAATGCATCCAATTTAAATTCATGCTAAGGGGAACTAAAGACATGAGAAGCTGACTTACTTGGTTTAGCCCATGTCACATCTATGGCAGTGTGGTTAAGAACGGTTGCAGTGAGGTTGGTGCCCCTCTTTGGAAGACCAGCTAATGTTGTCACGGTAGCTCCTTGGCTCGGTGTAAAACCCACACTGTTGTGTACAAACACCTTATACTCATATGTCGTAAACCTGAAAAGTCATTTTTCAAAAAGTCATTACAAATTTCTCTTTTAAGGAAAAACACACACACACATACACACATTGCTTTTCCCTTACAAAATACAGTATGCCCAAAATGCACAATATTCTGTTTCCCCCTACAGAAGAGAATTATCTTCTTTTTCCTCCCTCCACAAAAACATGCCACTATCTTTGTAGCTCTGGAGCCTTCACCACAGTGCCAGGGAAAATATTTTATTAGGAATGCTAAGCAAATAACCGCTATTTAAAACAAATGTGGTTTATCGTTTTCTCACTCTTACTGTTTTCGGAAGTGGTAAGGATTACAGCTCAATTCAAGATGCAATTACAAACCTGGCAACAGGCCAGCGTTCTATCTGAATTTGATCCAGACAGTTTTATGCTCTTCTTTTGGGAAACTCATCCATTTTCAAATATCAGAATCCCTCATCACCATTTTCTTCCTACACCTATCCTTCCCTCCCATAATCTCATTGGGAGACTGATAATCCCCTAAATTAAATCGTAACTGTGACCAAAGGGTACAACATTCTCCCGCCGAGAGTTTTGCTACAGCGAGCTGCATTTTGCTATTGTGTGAACATATTTACTTGAATCAATACAGTGGAAACTGTATATTGCTTTGCAGAAGGAGAAAACTGGACATGGGGATGTGAGATGATGAGGACTTCCCAAGTCATATATTAAATCAATGATAAAGTAAAGCCATCATTTTTTTTTAATCCTTTTTGGCTCTTTCAGGCAAAAGACTATCATGCTTTCTTCATTTGGTTCAAAACTGCCCAGATAGGAAAATGCTATTTATAGACACAGTCAGGCTTTGAGTGGACAATGGCTTAGACCATGAAATTTGCTTAACATGTTGCACAACACATCACTATCCCTGGGGTCATCCAGAACGCAGGGCATATGCTGGCCTTAGATCATCATCACCTTTTTTGGGTTTACAATGTCATCCAAGACACCCTGCATCCAATGCAGGGCCCATGGAATGTGTCTCAATAAGTCACAACTTATCAGGCTTGACAAAGGGGGGATGCCATTTACAGGATTGTGTCAAATAATTCTGCCAGGATTCTCACAGCATTTTGCTGCCACCTATATTGAAGTCTGCTTCTACTGCTTGTTGAAGTCATCTTGTTTTTCACTCATGGTCCAGAGATATTTTTGCAGGGCTGTAACTCAGCCACATGTAAGGTGTTGGTCTGTTGTAGTGGTGGGTAAAGACAGTGATTTCTTTGAGTCTATTTACCTATTTCCCCCAAATAAGTACTAGCATCAAATTTTCTACATTTGTTTGCTTTACCTTTTCTTCTTGCACCTTATTTTCTTTCTTTCTTTCTTTTTCTGCTTTGTTGGCTGTAATGGGTTGAATTTTGTGCTCCCAACCCCCAACCAGTATGTTTAAGCTCCAACCCCTGATACCTGTGAATGTGAACTTATTTGGAGATCGGGATTTTGCAGACACAGTCAAGTCGAGGTCATACTAGGTTCAGGAAAGCCCAAAATGCAATGCACTGATGTCTTTATAAAAACAGAGGAAAATTTTGATACAGACACACACAGGGAGAAGATGGCCTTGTGAAGATGGGCAGAAATTGAAGTTATACCATCACGAGCCAAGGAACAACTGGGAACATCATAAGTTGGAACAGGCAAGAAACAGGTTTTCTCCAGACACTGAAGGAAGCATGACCCTGACAACACCTTAATTTTGGACTTTTAGCCTCCAGAAGTGCAAAACAATAAATTTCTCTTCTTTTTTGTCACCCAGTTCATTTCTAGCAGCTAGAGGAAACTACCACAAATGTTCTCCGGCAAGTGCCAAATAGTCAACATGAGCAAGACGGCTGAAAGATAATAATAGCATTTACTTAGTAGTTAGTATGTTTCAGGGATTTTCCACATGGGTTAACTCACTCGTTCCTCACAATTACCCTATGAGAACAACTATTTTGGAAAAGGAGGAGAATAAGGCTCAAAGAGTTAAATAACTTGTCCAAGTTGTCAAGCTGGTAAGTGGGACAGTAGAGATTCAAACCCAGACAGTCCAATTCTAGAGCTTGCTCTTTTAACCACGATGCAAGGCTCCCACCATAATAATGATGGCAATAATAGTAATAATCATCATAAGGATAATCTGATCTGTCAGTACTTGGATGATGTCCTATCACTGGGGCTTGACCTTTGAGTTATTTTTCTAGCACTGGGCATGGATTTTTGCTTACATATTCAGTCTCACCAAATTTCCTCTGTAACCACTAGTATGAATTCGAAAGATGGTGAATTGGGGATAAGAGGTAGCGAGTCTGTGACAACGGAATGATACAAAAGCTAATGGCTCACTTGGGAATTTGAACCAGCGACCTTGGCTTCATTAGCTTTCTCCCGGAGTGAAATACTTTTAATTGTGTTTTACTTTGTGAAATGGTTTAACACAAATTTAGCTAGACTCTGGATGCCTAATCTTCTCTCCTACAACAGCTGAATCTTTCTTTCACATGTCTATGCTATTAAACATTTAGTAATCTTGTTGGCTTTAAAGTGATACCATTTGTGTGGTTCTTTTCTGCAAATGGAATTAACAACATCACTGACTAAATGATACATTGTAAACAACTTCTGTAGGGACTTTAGGCTATTCCATCATAATTTGGCTGTGCTGAAATATACAATTTATATGTGCACAGAAGAAATTGAGGTCATATAGATAACTGGAGTGTCCATTTCCAAAGTAATATTCAAATTTTTGAGTGAGACATGGCTGTACAATATTTCCACTTCAAATAATAAAATACCTGCTACATTTTACAGATAAGAAAACTGAGACCCTGAGAAGTTAAGTGGATTTGCCTAAGGGTCTACGACTAGTTAAGATGACTAAGCAAGCCTCTAGTCTCATTTCTAATCTTAAATTCTTTCCATTATTCATCATTTTATTTAATTGGGAAATCAATAGGCATTTGACTTGATGTCATACATCTGTCTTTTGTGTTTTCTTTAACTTTCAATTGGTTAAGTTAAATTTTTAAGGATATAAAATCTTGAATTCTCTTCAATAAAATACAAAAATACATCATTTTCATTGCATCCAAAACCTAATCTTTATGTTTTCCAGTGTATATACTTATGACTATATGTCTCAGTTTGTATTTTGCAACTTCATGTCAAAAAAGAATATACATATTAGTGTACTTAAAGTGGCTTTTTTTTTCTGTCCACTTGAGGTACGCTCGTTTTTGGATGGACTGAGGTGTTGATTATTGACATCAAATGTCATTCCATTTAGTTAATAATAAAAGGATACTTTTAAAAGAAAAATGCTAGACTCATTGATATCATATACTCATGCAAAACTTAGGTATATCAAACAAATTTTTTCTCTAAATACTAATTGTGTTTCATAGGACCGTCTTCAAAAAGTACCATTTTAAACTCTGTAAGAAACAGCTTTTGAAATCTGCAAAGTGAATGTACACTTCATATAGGGTCTATTCTGCACCCAGTAATACCAACTGTTTGAGGTCCATTTAGGAATACTGGGTTATTACGATACTTATTCTCTAAATTACTAATTTGTCTGAGATCACCCTCAAGGTCTCCCTTCACCAATACACAGAAAATGGAAAATTTTGTTGTGTTATAAGAAATGATTATGGTATTGGGGCGCCTGGGTGGCTCAGTGGGTTAAAGCCTCTGCCTTCGGCTCAGGTCATGATTCCAGGGTCCTGGGATCGAGCCCCGCATCGGGCTCTCTGCTCAGCGGGGAGCCTGCTTCCTCCTCTCTCTCTGCCTGCCTCTCTGCCTACTTGTGATCTCTGTCTGTCAAATAAATAAATAAAACCTTTAAAAAAAAAAGAAATGATTATGGTATTTTTTCCTTGTAAAAGATAATTTATACGAAAAACTTATTTATGGTAATGTACTCATTTCAAGGTTCAGTTGTTCTTGCTCAAGTGAATGAGAAAGTTAGGTTCCGTTTAGATGTTGAAGTTTTTGTAACCCAGGAATCTGTTTATTTACAAAGTAGCAAATTTCATAAATGAATGAATGGATACTTCAGAGTTACTAAAGCATTCAGTCTCAAAACTTTCAGGGCATATATGATTTGGTAAACTAGTGTCACAAAAATCTACCTGTCCAACAAAGAAGTCCTACTAAAACTTAGCAAGATGTTTCTTTTACACATTATACTGTCTCTCATGTTGCTACATCATTTCATTCATTCATTCATTCATTCATTTGTTCATTCATATAAGAATATTTGTTGAACACTAACAACATTCTAGATGCTAAACATAATGAACAGGATATCTGTTCTACTGGAGAACATACATATTTACAGAACTCTGTTTTTAAATGAGAACTCCTAAAATATGGGCTCATTTATTCCCTTTTCTTCCAACATGGTTCAGCTACAGCATCTAGCTGAACCTCATCCAGTCATACAGTCTTCACGGAGGAGGTAATATTTGGGATAGGTACTGATGACAAGTGGCATTTTGTGCAATGAAGACATTTGTCTAGTGGGAAGCAACATTCCAGGGCAAAACGTGTGAAGGCTTGCATCTTGAAGGGGTCTGATGTGTTTTTGTAACCAATAAAATTCTACAGTGCAGCCACAGAATGCCTCAGGTTATTTTCATCAGAATTAAAAATGTGTCAACTTTATTGATGTCCTAACAGAATTCATGTGTCAATATTGTCACCAATATAAATCATGCTTCTGAAAACGCAGGCTACTCACTTGCTTCTTCCACTAACTTCTTCATATCTGCCACAGCCCAGCACGTGCTGGAGTACAGCATCACACATGGGAGGATTTGAGAAACCTCAGATAGCATACTATTCCTTACATCCCCAAATCCTTTGTGGGAATGAACAAATAAGCAAGCAAAAATGCAACACTTGTTTCTACTGCTTAAATCTGAGATATATATATATATATATATATATATACACATATATATGTATATATATTTCATTGACAGTATCTGCTTGTTCTTTATACCACTTACTTACCATTTCTAAAAATGCTACTGAAGATTTTTTCCTTTTGATATTGAAGAGCAATGCTTATCACCCTTGAAAGTTTTCATAACACGGTACTTTCCAGATTGCGAGGGCAAGCTGCTGCTGTCATATGATTGTGGCCATCTACAATCGTGCTGCCAGAAAGCCACACCTAAAATAATTTTGCTGTAATTTCTTTCTTTGCTCTACTTTGTCACCACATTAGAAAAAAATGCACAGAAACTAGTTTGGGGGGTTTTTTGTTTGGTTTTTTTTTTTTTTGGTTTTGAATAAAACATGAGGGAAAAAAAAATCTCCTAAGACAAAAATGCCTTCTTCCACATGTGGAGACTCATTTTTCATGAGGTAAGGTTTCATACAATGGCACTTGCAAAAGGATAGCTTCAGGTAAATTTAGAGCAATGAAAAAAAATTCAGTGGAGACACTGTGACTCTACTACTTTAATTTAAATGTGAAATAGACATATATTTGCTCATTTTGAATAAGTCTCTTCCTATGAGATGGCACAACAATGTGTACAGAAGTTGGCTTTCATTCTGACTTTTATTCACATTTTGACATTAATAAAGAAAATAAGACGATCTACTTCACATTAGTGGTCATGGGAGAAAAGCCTTCCTTCCACTTCCATTTTTTTTCTTTTCTTTTCTTTTTCTGCAATTGACACTGTATACTGAAACTACAGTTGTACAAAAGCGTGAAAAACCCAAATACAAAGCAGTGGCCAGAGCTGCCTGTGAAAAGAACACCCAGGAGAAGAACCGGAAGAGAGGGAAGCCCAGGAGCAAGATATTAAGAAGAGGTTAGAAGATAAAAGGGTAAGGCTGAAGGTCCCAGCAGTCCCTGGCTTCTACAGGCTACATAGGCTACATCCGGGGGGGGGGGATGGGGGGGGAGAGGGTTTCCTACCTCCGCCTGCCTTCCCTTGGCAGATCCCACCAGGTCTCCTGGAACTGGCCCTGTCTTTCTATATTAGCAAAGCAGGACATGTCATCTGTGTACATTTGATCTTATTGCAAAGGAGGGGAATGAAAGCTCTATTCTTTTGAATATTATCTCCCAGAAACTACATCCTCTTTTAGGGCTTGAAACATTTCATTTTGGAAGGTTTAAAAAAATTAGAATCTATGCCAATAAAATTTAAACTTAGACTTTATGATATATTTAGCTAAAGAATTTAATTTTAAAACACTCAAGTCCAACTATTTTCTGAAAATAAGGTGAATATTTAATTTTGAACACTTTCATTTATTTATTTAAAAGATTTATTTACAGGGCACCTGCGTGGCTTAGAAGGTTAGGCATCTGCCTTCGGCTCCTCATCAGTGGGGAGCCTGCTTCTCCCTCTCCCTCTGTCATCCCCTCCACTCGTGCTCTCTTGGCTCTATGTCTCTGTCAAATAAATAAATAAAATCTTATTTTATTTTTTTCATTTTTATTTTTTTTAAAGATTTTATTTATTCATTTGACAGACAGAGATCACAAGTAGGCAGAGAGACAGGCAGAGAGAGAGGAGGAAGCAAGCTCCCTGCTGAGCAGAGGAGCTCTATCCTAGGACCCTGGGATCAGGACCTGAGCCGAAGGCAGAGGCTTTAACCCACTGAGCCACCCAGGTGCCCCTAAGTAAAATCTTTTTAAAAAAGATTTATTTACTTATTTTAGAGGTGGGGTAGAGGGGTTAGGGGAGAGAGAGAATCCTCAAGCAGACTCCCCATTGAGCATGGAGCCAGACGTGGGACTCAAGCCCAGGATCCTGAGATCATGACCCACACTGAAATAAAGAGTCAGGCAATTAACCGACTACACTACCCAGGCACCCTGGATAATTTCATTTAATGATAAGACAATTAATGCATCCTTGAGGAGTCACATGGAAGTCTCTTTCCAGACTATCACTGCAAAGAAGTACATTTAGAAAAGGAACAGGAGTTGGAACATACCTCCCTTTATAAATTTAATTGCAGCTAAGGTACTATTATCTACAAGTCAACATTTTCCTTAAAATAGAAAAAATAACTTACTATTTCTTATAACTTGTTCCTCCTGCATCAAATCCAAAACAAAAAAGAGGGCATGCCATCACTGTGTTCTTGGTAGTTTTATCTGATCACTCAGAAAAAAGGCACTGGAAATCATAAGGGTAGGCTGATGTTTACAATGAGGAGGTCGCTGCCCCCCATTAAACCTTGCCTGGCTCACCTCAGCATCAGATGATAACAGCATGTTCACCAGGTTTTCCAAGTGATGAAAATGTCAGGGAACCCAAAGTTATGGTTCCCCCAACAACCATAACTTGACTATTTTGCACAGAATTATTAAGGAAGAAAAGTTAGAAACTGACAAATCATATAAACTTATAGTTACACAGAATTCATGTCTACATAGAGCAAAAATTCAATAATGAGACAACTGTGTAGCTCAGATAAAATCACCCCTTACCTAAGACAATCATAGGAACAAAACTATTTTTGTTTAAACTAAATTATTTAGATAATTAGCTCAGAATATTCTATTCTGTACATGGAGATAAAAATGGGAAAAATAACTACTAGAATGATTTGAACTTCAGAATATAATAATAATTTATATTAAATTGGTGTGTTTTCTATCTATCATAAACATACAGCTAACCAAAATAGATCATTTGACCAACAAAATTGACTTTACTTTATATTTACACTCACAGATACATTCATAAAGGGATGCCCAGTGAATCTTAATTTTACTTTTTATATCAAGAAAAGTGCCATTTTAAAAACGGATTCTAGATATAGCTGTGGTGATATCAGGTCAAGATGGAGAGAGACATTTCAGTGTTCCACTTATTTATGTATGTGTAAGATAAGAAAGAAAGAAGGAATGATGGAGTCTGAGGAGAATAGGAAATTGCTTGTTCTCTAAAAGGCTTTAGAATTCAATTAGTCCTCCCCACTCCAAAAAATAGCAACCAAACAAATACGTCATGAAGACAAAAGCCAAAGGGTAGGGTCATTAAGGAGCTGTGAGACAGGTGTGTAACAAAGTGAGCTGAGAGCTCAGGTCCTCCCCTCTGCAGTCTGAGAGACCCCTGGCTTACCAGCAGGGGCCGTGAGCCCTAGCTGCTAGCAGTCAAGGTGGGTAATGGCAGCCTCTACTGAGAAAGATCACTTTGTAAAAGAAGAACGGTCACAGCACACAGTGCCCATCAGTGGACTAATTTCCAGTTTTCTCTCAGAGCTGTAAGAGAACCCTCCATGGGCTGAAAGGGACCCTAGACTTTTTTTTTTTTTTTTTGGACTTACAAAGGGTAGAGGGCTAGAAAAAAAAGTTCTCGTCATATGAAGACTCACACTGTTTATTTTTAATACTAAAAAGAAATGCATATTGTTTTTTACCACAAGCTACTTACATGGGTCATAGCAGTTATTTGAATAAAAAAGATTTTTTTTTTTGATAGTCTTAGCAGGAAAAAAAAAAATCCCTTGGCATTTAGTATTAGGAGGCTAGTCAAATACCACTCAGCATATTTTGTTAGATGTATACCTCCCTTTTAGAAATAACTGTCATCCCTATGTTTATGTCACCTTACATTTCAACTTGATTTCTGGGGATTGAACTATATCTCTTTTCTTAGATCTTAGATTTGGACTTCTCATTAAAAATTCTTAGAGGTATCACTAAAATTTCAATAATAAATATTTGGCTTTGGCTCTCTTTTATAACTTTTCATTTCTTCTACAAAGAAACATTAATTTTCTGAGGTTTATTCTCTTTTTCAAACATCTCATGGCTAAACATCTGATTCAGTTATGTTAATAGTCAAGGTCTGTTTATTTTAGAAATGGTATATTTAAGGCCTTCAGAGTTCACAGATTGTAGAAAGTTACTTTTCTATATGATTTCCCTTTGCAGTACTGGTGACTAAGTAGCAAACTGGGATGACAGCAATTAACACAAGGGCGCCTGGGTTGCTCATTTGGTTAAGCATCTGCCTTTGGCTCAGGTCTTGATCCAGGGTCCTGAGATTGACCCCCGCTCCACCCTCCCCCACCATGCTCTTTCTCTCTCAAATAAATAAATAAAATCTTTTTTAAAAAAAGCAATTAGTACACACATAGCCGTGGGTGTGGTGTGTTTTCCTCCACTAGACTGTGAGTGAGGTCTCTGAGGCCAAGGGTTATGCTGAATTCATTTTTGTCTTATCCTAGTGCCTTTCAGAAAGAAGAAATTGCTAAATACATTAATTTCTTCAACTGAAGTGGTAATTATAGAATGATGTTGGATGAAGTAAATAATTAAAAATAGTGAACAGTCTAGTGACATGATAATTTAGGTCGACTTACCAAAAAATGGCAATTTCCTGTGGTTCACTCTATAGCTTCATCAGATTCATGCTACCTCCCCACCCCCAGAACCTTACAATATCCATAGGTTTTCCCATCAATATCCTTTAAGAAGATGAGATTTTCCCTAGTTCTATCCATTCCCTGAAGAGAATACAATACAATTAACATTCCTAAGGCACAGAGGAATGAAATACACCCACCGTTTCTGAGTTGACGTATTCTTTCATTTTACAACTATTCCTGGGCCAGGATGTGCAGACAGTAGTCTAGGGACTGAAGGTTCAGAAGTCATGAAAGCAAAGACCCCTGCCTCAGTTGGATCTGACAACACTATGGGGGTGTCCAGACAAGTCCCCAGGCAGTACATTACTGACTCTAGTAATATGTGAGGGTGTGTAAGAATACAGAGGGGCAGCTGAGTCAGACCAGGAAGAGTGAGCAGGGAAGCCTACAGGAAACTTCCCGGCCAGCGTGAGATGGATAAGCTGGTCAGACAAAGAGAGAGGGCAGTGACGGGAGAAGCTGAGCCAGGAAGTGTGGCACATCACAGCGCCCTGGAAGTGAGGTGAACGAGGCTGGGCCACGCTTAGGTGAGGAAGAGGAGGAGGCAAGGCCAGAGCTGTACACAGCAGTCAGAGTAGAGCCAGTCAGTGGTGAGTCCAGGAAAATAATAAAGCTTATAGCAAAGTTACTGAAAAACCACGTCTGAAAAGCATTCATAAAACACTATTCGTGGGTTTTTGTTTTTGTTTTGTTTTCTGGTGATTTGATTACATTGCTTGGACTCATCAAAACCTGAGAAATCATTGAATTCTGTCCAATCTCTTCATTTTATCAACAAAGTTAAGCCTGGAGAAGTTACATGACTTGCATGAAGTCCCAACCCGGTTCTCCAGTGCTGGATGAAACGCACCCAGGTCAGCGGGCTCTCCCACAAGGTGCTCTTCGCTGATATCCTGTTTGCCTGTCTCCTGGTTCCTTTAAACCCTACGTTGAATTCTTTCAAATCTGAGGTGTGCGAACTAAACAATTTTTTGTGGGTTGGATCAGGACTTGTAACAATATTTCCAGAAGTACTAAGCATTTGGTAAGTGGCCAGTCAATTCTCCCCTCCTCCCCATTTTATAGATGTTCAAGTTTTTCCAAATGCCTCTATAAGTTTTCATGTCTTGCTTAGAGCTTAAACATGTACAAGTTCGAATTCAAAAGGCTTATTTTAATTGGTACAGTTAAGATGGCAAAGCGTGAAACATGCTGACTGTTGCAATTCGATGATTAATTCCACAGATAATCACTGAACATGTTTTATTGCACAACTGATAACATGCGCACACAATGAAGACACAAGATACTCTGAACTAGTCAACGTGGCTCAAGACTAAATGCCAGCATTTGTTTTTATAGTTTTTTGTAATCTCACCTGCTAGACCCTTATCTTCATAAAACCACTAGGTTCCTGAATAAATATTGTGCCACAGATTTAAATCTTCTGGGGGATTTGATGCAAGTGGCTGCTGGATTTACGTCTCAGAAGCTCATATCTAAAGCAAAAGACAAGCAGAAACATTGGGATTATCTCAACTAATGTTATTACCAAAACTCAGGTTGTTTCATAGCATGAGTGGTCTGGTGTGTGCACATAACGAAAAGAAAAACATCTTAATTTACAATCAGGAAGTTTTTTTTCCAGGTATCACTGTCTTCTGGCTCAAGTTTTAGGTATTCAATTATTTTGAAACAATCAGCTACATTCACATTTTACTATCATCAGTAAGAATGATAACATTTAGATTTCTTCTATTTCAGATTTGCCAAAACATTATCACCAGTTTCACACAAAGTGGAAATACAAAATGCTTATAAAGTTAATGGTTTTCTAAGACATCAACCCATCAGTGCTTTATAAATAATGATAATATTATCAACTTGCTACTCTTGGCTGAGTGTCAAGTTGAGGTTGTTAAAAAGCTATTTCAGAATCACACACGTTTCTTTCATCTTATCTATGTCCCTGACCACATTCTTTACAAGTTTCCAGATAATAATACCCTGCCAGAGAATTATTGTGTTAGCTTCAGAATTTTGAGGCATTTTTGTGTAAATGTATCATTCAGAACAGGCATCGAGTTTGTCTAACATATAATAAAAACATTCTGAAAATCAAGAGAAGGTACATCAAAATGTTAGAGAACAGTGATTGTTGTTTGAAGGGGTTTGAGAGCTTCACAAAATTATATTTCTATCTCGAACTTCTATGGCTCCATATAAGTCGAGATATACAATATGAAATTGTATTCAAGTTATGAGTGGGGTATCCAATTGGGAATTAGTTCTACATTCATACGTGAGTAAAAGCTTCCCTTCCTTCTTTCTTTCTTTCTTTCCTTCCTTCCTGGAGATAAGACCATAGCAAAATCCAAATGCACAGTCACTTTCTCTTACCTCAAATTGGGTCCGTTTGGTCTGGATGGTGGCTGCCACGAAATTCCAACATATGATTCACTTAGTGGAACCACCAACAGTGGGTTAATGCCCTGAGGTAGGGTTGGGTGGGTGGTAACATGGGTAGGTAAACTCTCTGTGCACCCTCCTAGGTACCCGTTACCTCCTGAGCAAGCCACAATGGTGACAGAGTAATTAGTGAAAGGAATCAGATGAGTAATTATTGACTTAACACTGAGGGAGTCACATTGGTTATTGTGATACGAGGATCCGGCATGCGGATCTCATAGCTAAGCAGGTCTCCATTCTGCATGAGTGGGGGTTTCCAAGTGACCTGAAATAAAAGATAAATTTAGAATCAATGTGACAACACAGGAACAGAGCAAGTGAAGTTCACAAGACCTAGAATTTTGCCGTGCCTTGTTTTCAGTTAAGCCACTTTCTAAATGCCTCTTTTTGACTTAGCCTTTTGCACTAGACAGTAATGAAAGGTTTGGGATCAATTAGCAGTACACCAGGAACTAAATGAAATGCTGTTTCCTGGGTTTGGCTTTTCGTCGTGATACTTTCTAGGACTGTCAGACTAATACACACCTTAGTGATTCATCTCCACTGTGGGTGTTCTAAAGGACACAGAGCACACACATGGAGGAAATTCACACATCCGCAGGCATCAATGGGGCAGCGGCAGGATTTGACAGTTTTCTTGTTTATAACTCAATTAAATGAAACATCAGAACTCCCCGCTTTGCATTATTAGTATGTACTCTAAATATGTCACTACTTTTTTTTTTTTGGTGAGGGTGAAGGAATGAGACTTTGCATTTTCTGAGGATGCACAATTGAGTTTCTGAATCTCACATGCGCATCATGTAGAAAGTAAAGCAACAGCAAATTCTAGTCTCAGATATAAGAGATAAGCCTTGAAAGAGGCAAGCAAAGGATGATCCTGTTTAACTAACACATGGGCCTGAGCACCAGAAAAAAAGAAACATTTTATAATGGAATATTACAATGTTTAATATTCCTTTTTTTTTTTTTTGCCTAATTTTTTTAAGGCTATAGTGGTACTTAAGCGTATGGGTACGCTCATGTTTTGGGGGTAAAAGAACCCTAGAAAAATGTATATAGGCCGTTAAAAAAATCACTTTTTTACATACTATTCTGGGTTCCTCTCTTATCATTGTCTTGCAATGTCCCCTTAAATTTTGGAGTATATATTCATCTCCTAAATAGCCAGTAAGCTTCTTGATGGCAGGGCCTAAATTGTATGCCCATTTAATGCCATGCACACGGAGATAGAATTCAGTAAGTAACTGTACTCACAGCTGATTAATGTTTTCCCTGAGCATAGTTATTTTGAAAATTTAAAAGACATATTTCCAGAGTAAATATATATCAATAGCCACATTTGTAACTCTATACAAAATCAAAGTCAGAAAAAAGTAACAAAAATTAGGATAGAGAAGGACTGACCAACATTTTCTATCTTAAATCAAAGGGAAAAGAATTTCTTCCAGAAGGAATATCACCTGGGATCTTCAGAGGGCGTTCTTACTAATAAGTGGCAACAAAATGGGCTCCCACCACATGTCAGTTGTCTAGTTGCTTGATGACTGTGTCCTAATTTATAATTAGCAATGACCCAGTATCTATTCAGATCTTACTACATGGCTTGCAATTGTTAATTTTAAAAACTTCTTGGAGTGGCCCACACTGTGCTAGGGCGAAAAGAAGGTTTAAATGTGTTCCTTATGAGCATAGTGGATGTGTCTGCATGTAGGGAAGATCAAAGAAACCTGAAGAGCAAAGGTTGTAGAAAAGATACAGGATTCTATTTGTTTTGGAGGTGCAATGCTCAGTGGACACAAAACAAGGAGTCAAGGGTCAAACTCAGGGCTTCTTGATACTTGTCACGTACATGAAAATGGAAGGGTTATGATAGCTAAATTCAACCCTACTGATATGTGGAATACCGCTTCTTTGCCTCTCAAGCCAGAACATTCCGAGTTCAGGTCAAGGTCTGGCAGCACTCGAAAGAATGAAAACTTAGGAGACAGTCTGTGCAGTTGAGCTAATAGTAAATTGATTTGGAACTTGGTATTGAGGCTGAGAAAAACCATTCATAACATAAAACTTGAAGGGTGCTTGGGTGGCTCACCCGGTTAAGCATCTGCCTTCAGCTCAGGTCATGATTCCAGAGTCCTGGGAGCAAGCCCTGTGTGGGGCTTCTTGCTCAGCAGGGACTCTGCATCTCCCTCTCTCTCTCTGACCCTTACCCCACTCATGCTCATGCTCTCTCTCTCAAATTAAATAAAATCTTTAAAATAAAGAGATAAATCTTGGATAAAATATTCCAGAAGAGGTTAAGAGATTGGGTGTAATGACACTGGAGATAGTCATTTGATCTTGGGGAAAAAAAATCCAATTTTCTCTACTATAAATGTTTACATCTAGAAATAAACTATTTTTCTCATTTAAAAGTTAGACTTAGAAAGAAAATGTCTTTTTGACAGTATTGAATTGGAAGATATAAATCTACTTCTACAGAAATTTTTCGAAGGACTTTTACATGGAGAAGGCCATTGTCCTTATGGTCAGTAAGCTAACAGAAGTGGCATCTAATTGGATTACCTTCCTGAAAATATCCTGCAGCCATTATTAAAAATAAATGTGTCTAAGATTTTAAGGAGCCAGCTAGCTAAATATTGTATTCTATTCTTTCCTAGGCTTAAGACCATATTTACTATAGTATGGCCAAAATGTATGAGATTAACACTTTCAGTTTAACTTCCATGGTTTTTTATATATACATGGGCCACAGGAAGGATTATGGAGTATTGCCAAATCCCAGAAAACTAGCACCAATGAGTCTCTTCCTGACCTGAATAAGTGAGAGATAGATGTTCTCTAAAACAGTAATTTTACATTGCAATCTATTACATAGAATTATAGTTATGGCTAGAATAAAATGCTTATTTCAGAGGTGTCTTGCCTACCATAATTATTTTTTAGTTGAGTGCTTCTTAGATTTCCAGTTTTCTTTTCAGTTATTTTTTGGAAGGCTTCATGTCTACATGTGATTGCATAACTCTAAGACTACTTAATCAATACAACATATGGATATACAAGGACCAACAGTGTGGAATACTTGACTCCATATAGCAATTCCTCTTAACAACGGACTCCCTTGCAAAGTTTCTCACATGGAATAAATTGTACAATAAAATATTTGTTGAAATAAAATTAAATTTATCTTTCAAAATGTCATCGCTTTCTTTTAAAATTGTTAACATTACTTTCTCATTTCAAATATTAGATTTGCATTTTAAAACTAGAGAAAGAGTATATATGTATAGTATTTATATATTTATAATATATATAGATATAGATATAGATGATATAGATATAGATGATATAGATGATATAGATATAGATATAGATATATAGTTGATTATGGTCTTTCACCTCTACCTTCTTCCCATCCCTCTCCACTGCCAGCTACCCTCTTAAAAGGAATAGGTAATATTTTGGGATATATTCTCCCATACTTTCTAGGATGCTCATATAACCAAAGCAACTATACCCACACATATATAAGCTTTCTCTTTTTAAAATTATTTACAAGATATGTTTCTTCTACACCTGTTAATCTGCAACTTAATTTTTACACTTAACAACAGAGGACAGACTCATTCTTTTTCTGTTACATAATATTCCTTTCATGACTGAAAACAAATTATTCAGATTTTATCCTATTGACATTTCCTTACTGCTAAAAACAATATTTGAAAATATATGCATATATATTGTTGTATTTGTTTTTTATTGGACAGATTAGCAAGAATTGCTATGCCAGAAGGTATATTATGTTTAATTTTAATCATTATTGAGGGATTACTTTCTAAAAGGTTGAGGTAATTCACTTTATCACAGACAATGAAAGAAAGTTTCCATGATCTGCTTCCTCATAAACTATTAAAATTACCACTCCTTTCAGTTTTTGCTTGTTTATTACTTTATTATTTCTCTATTTCTTAATTATTACTTATTTCTCTAATTAGTTTGCATTCTCTTGACTTTTTTTTTTTTTAAGATTTTATTTATTTATTTGACAGACAAAAATCACAAGCAGGCAGCGGCAGGCAGAGAGGAGGAAGCAGGCTCCCCGACGAGCAGAGAGCCCAATGTGGGGCTCGATCCCAGGACCCTGGGATCATGACCCAAGCCGAAGGCAGAGTCTTTAACCCACTGAACCACCCAGGTGCCCCTGCATTCTCTTGACTTTTTTGGCAAGGTATAAATATTTCCAAATATTATTGACCCTTTGAATATCTCCCCTCTAAATTATCCATATTTTGCACATTATTTCCTATTGAATTACCTTTTTATCTTAAATTATTAGAAGTTCTTTGTATATTATGGGGAAATAACCTATTTTTCTATAATGTGTGTTACAGCTGTATTTTACCAATCTGTCTCTTGGAGTTTAACGTTTTTTTTGTTTTGTTTTTTTCTTTTTGAGGGAGTCTTATGGCCAGCAAGAAACAATCAAATTATTTTCTAGTATATATAATTATCATATGACAATTATCATATGATCTCACCGACATGAGGAATTTGAGAAACAAGACAGAGGAGGACACTCCCACAGCCCATAGGGCTCCCTGAGGAGCTGCTTCTCCATACATTTGGCACCTTATTCACATCCTGACCTTGTGATTCCCTTGTGTTCCCCTATGGAACTCTAATATCTTTAAGATCAGAGATTGGCAAATTCATCTTGGTATCATCAGAATGATGGCTCCTAGTAGGTCATCAAAAAATATACTTTGAATGAATAAATTCAGATTCTTGCAGGGTCTGAGGAAGTTCTTGAAGTTATCTGGGTGAAAAATATCAGTGACCTTCCTTAGAGAATTGCAGTTGAACGTTGTGTGGTAAGGTAAATCAGGAGTGAGCCAGGGTTGAAGTCAAGATTGCCGCCCAGGCTTTTGGCTGGCGTGACTGGGTTGTGCTAATAGAGGAGTAACACAGGAGAAAGGGCAGATAGAGGGGCAGAGAACATGTGGAAAAATCAACTTGAATATGTTGAATATAAAGGGTAATAACAATCCAGGTGGAGGTCTCCAGATCTTGGGGTCCTGGGATTAAGCCCTGTGTTGGGCTCCCTGCTCAGTGGGCAGTCTGCTTCTCCCTCTCCCTCTGCTATTCTCCGGCTTGAGCTCTCATTTCTCTCTCAAACAAACAAACAAACAAACAAATAAATAAATAAAATCTTTTTTTTTTTTTTAAGATTTTATTTGTTTATTTGACAGAGAGATCACAAGTAGACAGGCAGGCAGAGAGAGAGAGAGAGAGAGAAGGCCCCGGTTACTTCTATTTTTAATTCCCAGTATTCCTGCCTATGAAATGGGGATAGTAATAGTATTTCTTTGCTAGAGGTGGATTAAGCATTGAATGAGAGCAATTCCTAGAACTTAATATGAACTTGGTAAATAGTAGTCATCATTGCTATTTTCTTCCATAAGATGCTACAAATATATAAATAATATATATTATTATTTGATTTAAGCAGACATCAATGACAGGTCCACCTTCATGAATGGGTGATAATGGTGATCAAGACAACTCTTTTTACTCTGGGTTATTATCAGATTTGTAAATGAGCAACACTAAGAGTATACACCCTAGTAACACAATGCATGGACAGAATCTGGTGGACATTGCTACTCCTTGTAGCCCATGATCACAGTGGGTGTCTTTAGCAGTCTGAGCAGAGTGAAAGCTCTGACACTTGAAGACTGAGAACTGCAGACCTGTTGTCTTTCTTTCTGCTTTAGCTGTGGAAGGTGGGGCTGCACTTGAGTCATCACCATCGAAGTTTTTTTTTTTTTGCCACATCACAGTTACACGACATAACTGCATGTTTTATTTTCTATTAGTCCTCAATTGTACTCAAGACCATCAAAAAAAAACCCAAAAACAAAAACCCCAAATCTTGCCATTTGCAATGACGTGGATGGAACTAGAGGGTATTATGCTAAGCAAAATAAGTCAATCAGAGAAAGACAATTATCATATGATCTCACCGACATGAGGAATTTGAGAAACAAGACAGAGGATCATAGAGGAAGGGAGGGAAAAGTGAAACAAGATGAAACCAGAGAGGGAGACAAACCATAAAAGACTCTTAATCTTGGGAAATAAACTGAGGGTTGCTGGAGGAGAGGGGGGTGGAAGCTATGGGGTGCTAGGTGATGGACATTGGGGAGAGTATGTGCTATGGTGAGGAAAAACAAATAAATAAATGAAAAAAATTAAAAACAAAACAAAACAAAATAGTTCAGTATAGCAACCTCTAAACCTTTATAAACAACCTTGTAAATCTTGCACTTTTATAAAGTGAACAGTTGAGTCTTAAACACCAGCAATCCTAGAAATCGACTTTATATTAATCTGATTTTACATTGAATTTTTGCTAGAAATGGCTGCTAAATCTTATAAGTCCTTTTTCTATTGCATCTATTGATAAAAAAAATTATATGAGCTTTCTCTGTTGATCAGTTGACTTAGGAAGTATGTTGATAGATGTCATGACATTAAACCATCCTTACATTTTTGGAGTCAAGCCAAATGTCTCCTGGCATGTCATTCTTTTAATATACTCCTTGATTCAATTTGCTAATATTTTATTGAAAAGTTCTGAATCTATATTCATATATGAAATTAGTCTATAGTTCTACCAAACTATCTTTTTCAAGTTTTAGTAGAGCACTTTTGCCAACTTTAGAAAATGCAATGAATTTTCTTACATGATTAAATACCAAATAAACCTGCATGGTTTTACTTTTTCAGATAACCTCTCTGACATCATATATTATTATTTCTTTATAATCAAATAATCAAAACAGAATTAAGAATATGACTTTGATATACAGCTGTGCTCTCCAATTTTCCCTTCTTAAAGCTCAAATGTATGCCAAGTCATATCACCTTTTTGCACTTATTATCATGTTACTTGTTTTCTGTTTGACCTAAGTAAGTATATGGAGTTTTCCCTGCATTCCTTGTTAGATCACGACTTCTTACAGGCAGGATGGGGTGGTGGTGAACAGAACATACGGCCCAATATAGAAAGAACTAGGGAGAAATACCAGGCCAGTCCTGTTCTCCCCCATCCTATTGACTGTATTCTTTATTTCCTCTAAGCTGATTTTTTTTTCTACCAAGTCCTTGTCACTTCTGAGCATATTATATATTTATTCATGTAGTTCTGTCTAAAATGTAAGTTCCATGAAAGTAAGGATTCTGTTTTGGTCTCTGGTGTATCCTCAGTGCTTAAAGAGGCACTCATGAAGGTATGTCCCTGCTCAATAAATGTTAGCAGAACTGAAGTACTATTGTTGTTGCTGTTAATATTAGTGACGATTTCCTTCATCCTAATACTCAGAATGACTCTATGTGGTAAATGTCGAATCAATTTCTTAACCGTGTGCATTAATGACAATACTTGTCATTAATATTTCATGTATACGCAATTTTAACTTTTAGATCTTATGTTTACAGAGAGAAATCACTCTACTGCAGTCACATGCTTTTGTGTGTCAGGTAAGCAGTATCACTGGAAGATGTAGTTTACAATTTTAAGATCTTTCTGAACATAATGTGAGCCAATTATATTGAAGCACAAATATGTCACTTTAATTATTTAAATACGTATCAGCCTAAACTAGATTCAGTTGAATATTCCTGAAGAGTCTCTTCATTGAGAACCTTTTCTTTTCTAGATATAAAATATAATGAGAATTAATGATTTAAAATTATGATTAAAAAAAAAAAACTTGTGTTAATGTACCACAGCCATATAC